>NW_006922262.1:939069-948377 GCF_000298275.1 Orycteropus afer afer | reverse complement strand
TTCCCAGGTTCTAGTTTTCAGCTTTTTCTCTCTTGCCTGTTCCTGATTCCCATATTTTCCTTTCTCATGGTTTTCCCCATTCCTTACTGTTCCTTTTGCATTTTTCCCATTCTTTTTCTTCATTATTCTACTTTGCCTCTTTTCTTTTATTGTGCTTTCCCAAGATATTACTTTTTTTTTCCTGTTTTTGGTGACTGTTCCAGTGTGTTATGTGGAGTGCTTTTCATCTACATGTTTTTACTTTTTTTTTTTTTTTTTCATTGTCTAAGTAGGGGACAGCAACTGAATTATATGGCACAACCAGATTTGCACATCCTGAAGATCCACTTACTGAGTGAGAGCCATCCATTTATTTTCCACCAGCTGGTCAATAATAAACAACCACCAAGAAAGACTGACTCAGCCTTAACTGTTCTTCACAAACAATTAACAGAGATCTAAATAAACAATGTCACAATGTCTCGGAGACAACAGACTATCACACTCCACACAAAGAACTAACATAAAGCAGGAGAAATATGAAGCAGGATACAGACCCAGAACACATCCTTGAAGAAGAAGCAGCATTGGAACTTCCTAATAAGAAATTCAAAATAATTATACTTAGATATCTTCAAAGGATTTAGAGACAGACCAGGGAAAACACTGACAAAAATAAGGAAAACACAGACAAAATCCTAGAACAATTTTGGAAGAAAATACAAGAACAAAATGAAAAACAAAAATGAAATATTAGAAATAATTCAAAATCTGAAGAAAGAATTCCAGAAGATTAATACTAAATTTTCAGAAATAGATAACAAATTGAAAGGACAAAAGAGTAGAATTGAATCAATGGAAGACAGAATTAATGAAATTGAAGACAAATACCTGAATACTCTTTGGAAAGGGATAAATCAGAAAAAAATCAAAACAAAATGAAGAAAGCCTAAGGTACATGTGGGATACCATCAAAAGGAATAACTTACAGGTAATTGGAATCCCAGAACAAGAAGAGAAAAATAAAACTACTGAGAAAATTGTCCAAGATTTGTTGGAAGAGAACTCCTTGATATGATGAAAGATGATAATACATTCATTCAGAAGTCCAACAAACCCCAAACAGGATAGACTCCAAAAGAATTAAAAAAATTGCCATGACATATCATTAAACTCACCAAAACCAAAGAAAAAGGAAGACCCTGAAAGCAGCATGGGAAAAAAGAAAAGTTACTTACAAAGAACAATCAATAAGAATAAGCTCTGATTTCTCAGCAGAAACCATGCAAATGAGAGGTAATGGGATGGTATATGCGAAACCCTGAAAGAGAAAAATTTTCAACCAACAATTATATACCCAGCAAAACTGTGGCTCAAATATGATTGTGAAGTTAGGAGATTTCCAGATAAGCAGAAATTAAAAGAATTTGTTAAAACCAGACCAACCTTACAAGAGACACTAAAGGGAGTCCTTTGAACAGAGAATCAACCAATAATAGCAAACAACAATCATGGACACAAGATGACATAACCCAGAAACCAACACATATGGAATTATCTAAAGTAAAGAAAGCTTACAAGATTGTGAAAGGGAACCAATGGCATTAATTGGCAAATGAAGATAACTACAAGCCTAAAAGAGGGAATAAATAGTGCAGTTACAGAACTTCTAATTGGTGAGGAAGTCAAGAGAGTTGCTACATAGAATAGACTGTTCTAAACTCAGAGAAAAAAATTATAAATCACAGGATAGCCTCAAAGAACAATCATAAACTTTCACATTACAATAAAAAACAGGACACACACAAATATTTAGCAAATATTAAAACAAGAATAACAAAGGAAATTAAAACACAGCTGATAAACATAATGAGCTCAGAACAGAAAATTTTATGGAACAAACAAACCAGGAACACCATGAAAACTCACATAATAAAATGACAACAATCAATTCATACTAGTTGATTATTACACTGAATGTCAATGGATTAAATGCACCACTCAAGATACAGAGAGTTGCAGACTGGATAAGAAAGCATAACCCATCATTATACTGTCTACAAGAGACACAACTAACAGAGATAGACAAAAAAAAAAGACAAAATTAAAGGTTGGAAACACATATACCAAGCAAATGGCAATCAAAAAACAGCAGGAGTAGCAATATTAATTTCTGACAAAATTGACTTTAAGACAAAAGCCACCATAAGAGACGAGGAGGACACTATATAATGATTAAAAGATCAATTGAACAAGAATATATAACCAAAATAAATATCTATGAACCTAATGAAAGAGCCCCAAAATATATAAATCAGGCTTTAACAGAATTGAAAATGCAAATAGATGACTCCAGAGTCATGGTAGGAGACTTTTATACACCACTTTCAATGAAAGATAGAACAACTGGAAAGAAACTAAAACAAAACAAAACAAAAAAAAACGCAGAAGAGATAAACAATATGATCCACCACCTTGAACTTACAGATGTCTACAGAGCACTTCACCCAACAACAGCACAATATAAGTTCTTTTCCAGTGCACATTCTCATGATAGACCATACGTTAGGCTATAAAGCAAGCTTTCAAAAATTTAAAAATATTAAAATTCTGCAAAGCATCTTCTCAGACCACAATGCTATGAAATTAGAAATCAACAACTGAAACATCAACAGAAAAAGAACAAATACATGGAAGCAACAATACCTTCCTTAAGACTGGGTAAGGGAAGAAATTAAAAAAAATTAAAAAATTCCTTGAATCAAGAAAGAATGAGAACACAACATATGAAAATCATTGGGACACAGCAAAAGCAGTGATTAGAGGCCAATTTATAGCAATAAATGCACACATCAAAAAAGAAGAAAAAAACAAAATCATTACTTTAAACAAATGTCTTCAACAATTAGAGAAAGAACAGCAAGAAAAGCCTACAGTCACCAGAAGAAAGGAAATAGTGAAGATTTCAGCAGAAATCAATGAATCAGAAAATAGAAAGACAATAGAACAAATGAACAAGACTAGAAGTTGGTTTTCCAAAAAGATCAATAAAATTGACAAACCACTGGCAAATTTAACAAAAGAAAAGAGGGAGAGAATACAAATAACACGAATAAGAAATTAAATGGGTGAAATCACAACAGAACCAACAGAATTAAAAAAGACAACATCAGGATACTATGAAGAATTGTACTCCAACAAATTTGAAAATTTGAAAGAAATGGACAGACTTTTAGAAACACAAAGCTTACCTGAACTCACACAGACTGAGGTGGAAAAGTTGAATAGACCCATAACAAAAGAAGAAATTGAACAGGTATAAAAAAATTATCAACAAAAAAAGTCTTGGCCCAGACAGTTTCACCAGAGAATTCTACCAAACGTTCAGAAAAGAACTGACACCAATCCTAATCAAATTACTCAGAAACATAGAAAAGGAAGGAATCTTCCCAAATTCATTGTACAAAGCAAGCTTAACTTTGATATCAAAACCCGGCAAAGGCTTCACTAAAAAGGATACCTATAGACCAATACCTCTCATGAATATAGATGAAAAAATCTTCAACAAAATCTTAGCCAACAGACATCAGCTATATATATAAATCCATTATGACCAAGTGGGGTTCATATCAGGTATGCAAGTGTAGCTCAACATTAGAAAAATAATCAACATCATCCACCCCCTACATCAAACGGAGGAGAACCACATGATTATATCAATCAATGCAGAAAGTGCATTTGATACAATCCAACACCCATTCCTGATCAGAACTCTCAGCAAAATAGGAATAGAAGGGACATTCCTCAACATAATAAAGGGCATTTATGCAAAACCAACAGCCAACATTATTCTCAATGGAGAGAGACTGAAACCATTCCCCTTGTGAACAGGAACCAGACAAGGATGCCCTCTATCACCAACTCATTCAACATTACACTGTAAGATCTAGCCAGGGAATAAGGCAAGAAAGAATGAAAAATCGAAGGCATCCAAATGGGTAAAGAAGAAGTCATATTATCTCTATTTGCTAATGATATCATCCTGTACCTAGAAAACCCAAGAGACTCAGTCAAAATCTACTGGGATTAATAATTAATAATTAGCATAATGGCAGGCTACAAGATCAACATCCAAAAATCAGTTTGATTCCTCTACAGTTGCAAGGAGATTGCTGAAAAAAAGTAAGGAAATCAACACCACTTACAATAGCTACTAAAAAAAAAATAAAGTATTTGGGAAAAAATCTTACCAGTGATTCAAAAGATGTGTACAAAGAAAACTATCATAAGTACTTCAAGAAACTTTAAGAGATCTACATAAATGGAAGAACATACCATACTTGTGGATAGGAAGATTGAGTATTGTGAAAATGTCAATTCTACCCAAAGTTATCTATACATTCAATGCAATCCCAATCCAGATTTTATCAACATTCTTTAGGGATATGGAAAAACCAATCACTAACTTTATATGGAATGGAAAGAGACCTCGGATAAGCAAAGCACTACTGAAGAAGAAAAACAAAGTAGGAGGTCTCACACTGCCAGATCTCTAAACCTACTATACAGCTACAGTAGGCAAAACTGCCTGGTATTGGTACAACGAGGAACACAGAGACTAATGGAATAGAATTGAGAGCACAGAAATAGATCCATTGACCTATGGTCAGCTGATCTTTGACAAAGGACTGAAATCCCTTAAACAGGGAAGAGAATGTTTGTTTAATAAATAGTGCTGGCAAAACTGGAAATCCATTAGCAGAAAAATGAAACAAGATGTGTACCTCACACTATACACAAAAATGAACTCCAGATAGATCAAAGACTTAAATGTGAAACGTAAAACTATAGAGTTCCTCAAGGAAAAAGTAGGGGCAAATTTAGGGCCCCCAATATATGGCATAACTAAGCATCAAGCATAGCCCAAAATTAACAAACAGCAGAAGGAAACTAGATGAATGGGACCTCCTCAAAATTAAATTTTTATGTGCTTCCCAAGATTTCTCCAAAACAGGCAAAAAAGAACCTAAAGATAAGGAAAAAGTATTCTGTAATGGCATATCTGACAAGGGACTTATCTCTAGAATTTATAGAAAAGTCCAACACCTCAACAACAAAAAGGCAAATCATCCAATTAAAAAAAGGGCAGAAGACATGAGTAGACACTTCACCAAAGACAATATTCAGGTGGCCAACAAACATGAAGAAATGCTCACGAGCAATTAGAAACATGCAAATCAAAACAATAGTGAGATACCCTATGGCCCTAGGACTAGTAGCAAAGTTCAACAAAACAGAAAATAACTTATGCTGGTGAGGATGCAGAGAGATTGGTACCCTCATATCCTGTTGCTGGGACTGTCAAATAATACAATCACTGTGGAAAGCAGCATGATGATTCTTAAAAAGTTGTAATTAGAAATACCATCTGACCCAACCATTCCATTACTGAGTATATATCCTAAAGAAGTGAGAGCTGGTGCAAGAACAGATATATGCACACCCATGTTCATTGCAGCACCCTTTACAATAGCCAAAAGATGAAAACTATCTAGATGCCCATCAACAGAAGAATGGATAACCAAACTATGGTACATTCACACAATGGAATACTACACAATCCTAAGGAATAATGTAGAATCTGCAAAACATCGCATAATGTGGATGAACTTGGAGGAAATTATGCTGAGTGAAATAAGTCAATCACAAGAAAAAGACCAAACCAAACTCACTGCAGTTGAATCAGATCCAACTATAGTGACTCCTCCTTGGGTTTCTGAGGCAGTATCACTACAGCGATAGATTGCCCAAACTTAATTCCAAGGGGTGGCTGGTGGGTTTGAACTGTCAGCCTTCTGGTTAGCATTCAATTGTCTTAGCCACTATGCCACCAGAGTTCCTAAGTCAATCATAGTAAGACAAATATGTATTAGTCAATTATTGTAAAAGTCAAAGAAAGGTTTATATATGGAAGGAAATTTTCTTTGTTGGTTACCAGGGCTGGGAGGGGACAGAAAGGGAGGGAACCCTTTGAAATAGGTAGAGACAAGTATTGATTTGAATGAAGAAAAGGGCAATATACTAAATGTGGGTGATCAACACAGTGGCATTGAGGAACAGGAAGACATAGAGAGGTGAATGGGAAGTACAGACAATGCAGAGGAACTCTTTTGCACATAGAGTACTGTGTTATCATTGAAGGCGAACATGGATATATGGGTGGATAGATGGGTGGACTGGCTGAACTCTCATGTATGTCTATGCAGGGTGTGTGTGTCCATGACCATATACAGGGTTGGCAGAGGATGTTTCTACAAGTGTATTTGTATGTTCTGTAAGAATTTTCAGGTATATAATAGAGTTGACAAGGCACAGCCTTGTCCACAGCCAGCTACCCAGAGAGAGTGAGCAGTAGAAACTGTGGGCTCTGGAACATAGACATCAAGCTCAATTCTCATAACATACTGCACAAAACATTATTCCACATGCTACTTTGGTGAGTAGCAACTGGGATCTTAAAAACTTGCAAGTGGCCATTAGATGTAATGATGGGTCTCCGATAGTCCAGAGCAAAGAAGAAAGTTAAAGACACATGGGAAAAATTAGTGCAAGTGACTGATATATCATGCAATCCACAGCCTATACAACTATGAGACCAGAAGAACTAGATGGTACCTGACTACCACTGTCAACCACTTGGAGGGGGATCTCTGTAGGGGATCCTGGATAGCAGCATGAGAGAACAATGTGGAATAAAACTCGAAATCATTAGGGGGAAAAAAAAAAAAAAAAGAGGCTGCAGTTTTGCTGCTCTGATAGAGCCTGATGGAACCACTGAGACTATGACCCCTTGCTTCCCTTCAGGCCTGGAATTGAATCCACTCCTGTGGCTTCCAGCCAAACAAAAGACAGGCATATAAGGTGAACTTTTACATTCTGTAGATACACTCCTTGGAGGGATCAACCATGGGAGAACAGAAAGGCTGTGCATGCACAGGGAGACAGCTCAGGGGGTGAGTACATGGGAGGGAAGGACACAGGGAAGAGGTAACTATGGGGAGGAAGAGGAAGGGGAGCTGTTGTATTGTGGTAAATTGTAACCAATGTCATGGGACAAAGTGTATGTGAATTGCTATATGGAAAATGAATTTGCTCTATAAACTTTCACCCAAATCACAATAAAAATAATAATAATAAAGAAAATAACAAGGCTTCAGGGACTGATAGAGTACCAATTGAAATGAATGCAACATTGGGATTACTCATTCATCTATACGAAGAAATTTGGAAGACAGCTCCCTGGTCAAGTGACTTAAAGAAATCCACATTTGTGTCTATTCCAAAGACAATTGATCCAAAAGAATACAGAGATTATTTAACAATATTATTAATACTATACAAAAGTAAAATTTTGTTGAAGATAATTTAAAAATTGATGGAGCTGAGAACTGCCAGAGATACAAGCCAATTCAGAAGAGGACATCAAAGAGGTATACCACTTTTGATATCAGATGAATTTTGGTTGTAAGTAGAGAATACCAGAAATATGTGTACCTATTTTATTCATTACTCAAAGACATTAGACTGTGTGTCTTAGTTCTGTTACAGCAGCACTAGATAAATTACAGTGAATCATAACAAATTATGGGTAATATTCCAAAGAATATGAATTTCAGAACATTTCTCTGTGCTTATGTAAAACCAGTACATAGAATAAATCAGTCCTTTGAACAGAACAAGGGGACATTGCATGGTTTCCAATCAGAAAAGATATGCAGCAGGTTTGTTTCATTTCACCACTCTTATTCAATCTGTATACTGAGCAAATAAATAATCAGAGAAACTGAACTATCTGAAGAAAAACACAGCATCAGAATTTGAGGAAGGCTCACTAACAAACTGTAATGACACAGCATTACTTGTTATAAGTGAAGAAAGCTTGAAGTGTTTTTTGATGAAGATTAAAAACTACAGCCATCAGTATGGATTACTCCGCAATAAAGAAAAAAAATCCTCATAAATGTATCAATAAGCAACATCCAACATCATGAAAAACAGACAAAAAATTGAAACTGTCAAGGATTTAATTTTATTTGGTATCAAGTATCTTCCCAGTCACCATCCTAGCTGATAAATGGCATAAGAATGATAAACATGTTGTTTTGAGCAGACAGAAACAGGCCATAATTTTAAAAAGATAGGTGACTGTGGTTAGTACAGTTGTGAGGAGGTTATGTCTAAATTTTAAAATATGACTTGACATTTGTGAGTGAAAGAAATAAGAATTGGGAAAGAAAAGGTTAGATTTCCATGCAGATGAGAAACATTTATGGTGTTAACTAATAACTAGTCATCTAGGAGTTTTGTTTTTCTCTAGAGAAGTACTAATATTCTGAAGTAGAATTGAGTTAAATGCAGAGTTGAATATTTTTCTGGCTTAAAAGTTTAACTGATGACATTTGTGGTTCTATCTACAAGCTATTTAGAACATGTTTAGCTAATCACTTTGATTTTGTTTTACTGATAATATAGTCATTAAACCACAATCTGTTGCCATCAAGTCAATTCCGAATTATAGCAACTCTATAGGACAGAGCAGAACGGCCTCCAGAGGATATCCTAAGTAGTAAATCACTCCGGAAGGAGACTGTCACATCTTTCTCCCAAGGAGAGGCTGATGATATCAAATACTGACTGATTCACTACTAAGTGCTTTAACCACTGTGCAACCAGGGCTCATTATATATTTATTAGTAGAGATTAAAAATTAGCTGTCGTAGTTCCTTATGTATCAGCAATAATAGTTAATGCTATTTTTTTTTTTTTTAACGCCCAGAAGCCCATATGAGGTCTCTTATTAACAACTTCTGTAGAAAGACATTACATAACTTGTAACAATTTTTTGTTCTGTTATATTTTTCACTTATTGGAGCTTTAGGATATATCTGTTTTAATATAGGATCTTCAACCAGAGGCTACAGTTTGGTCCTCACCTCTATAAATGTCTCAGTACACCCTCTCTGTCATGCCAGCAGATGGTTCTGTCAATGTGTAGTGAATCCAGAAATTTCCAATTTGGTTCCTTTCTTCTACTCTTGCACTAAAGATCAGGAAATTTTTGTTTGGAAGCACCAACCAATCATATCAGAACTGTATATCCAATAGTTTTACTTGTACCTAAACACAATTCTTTTGAATTCCTTATCAGAGAGTTCCAATGCTGCTTCTTCCTCAGGGATGTATTCTAGGTTTGTGTCCTGCTCCCTTGTTTCTACCACTTTATCCCGCTTCTCTGTGTGGACTGTGATGGTCTGTTGCTTCCGAGGCAT
>NW_006922262.1:899156-915352 GCF_000298275.1 Orycteropus afer afer | reverse complement strand
GACCTTTTCAGTCTTACAGGTCCACAGTGTCCTTGGGGTTGCTGGAAAGCAAAAAATGTTCTATAGCCCCAGGTATCTGCGAGAGCACTGTCTCTTTAAATATCCAAAATAGTCAAACCACTTTTAAACATTCAAAATTGCGGTGCCCTCTGGATGGGCAAAAATCCACAGTTCAGCATGACTTTCTCTTCACCTTCTCTGTTTATTCCCCAGCTACTAGACCCGTCCTCCTTCCAGTCCCTGTCTAGCAGGGCTGAGTTTTAGGTTAATTCTTAGGTCCTACCGCCACTCAGCACTCTCATAGCTGTCTGTGCCGAGCAGTCAGGATCATTCATGATCACTGCCTGACCACAGCTCCATCTGTCTTTATTTTTGGTATTTTCATGCAAATTTTTCTGCCAGTTGAGGCTTAGTCTACTTCTATATCCTTCCCTTCAAGGCTCAGGGGTCCAGGATTATCTTCTGTGTCTGTGTTAATTTGTTTCCCTTTTCCTTGTTGAAGAGGGTCTGTGCAGTCTTTCTGCCTAGTCCGCCATCTTACCTGAACTCTGAGAAATGAATCTTGATGCATGTCATAATATGAAAGAATCTTGAAAACATTTGGCCGAGTGAAATAAGTCAAACACAAAAACAAATATTTTGTAACCTCACTAATACCTAGAATAGAAAAATGTATTGAGATTAAAGTTTCCAAAAGTGAAAAGAAAAATGAATTGGGTAATGTTCTTTTGATTACCTAGTGCTGCTGTAATAGAAAATACCACAAATGGGATGGCTTTAAAAACAGGAGTTTATTCTCTTACAGTTTGGAGACTTTAAGCCTGAGTTTAAAGTGCCAGGCTGTAAGGACTGGGTGAAAGCCCCTCAACCTTAGGCTTCAGCTCTGCCTCCTGCTCCCAGCCCACTGAAGTTGGAATCATCTCTTCATTCAGACAGCTGCTGGTTGCTGAGGCTGACCAACCAAAGGTCAACAAGTGAAAAGGCACAGTCACAATGTTACCAAACAACATATCAGGCCATTGCATCAAGTCCATTGAAAGTGCCAAGATTGGCAGAACATGGCAGGCTGCTGAATAACAACACAGCTACATGCAGTGTTCAAGTGTGCCATAAGCCAGAGACCATTCCCAAAACTGCTTCTTACATACAGGAAACAGACCACATCCCTAAAGCAGCTACTCAGCTGCTTGTGGTAGATCCCACTATGGAATTGATTGCCAGTCTCAGCATGAGGTATAACTACCACCAGCTGCCAAGCCACTCAGCCAGGCCTAGCCAAATGGACACACAACCTTAACTACCAGAGTTGTGTTATCTATATTTTTATTATAAAAATAAACAAATATTCATATGCACGAAAGAGAGCTCTGGTGGCGTAGTGTCTAAGGCATTTGACTGCTAATCAGATGCTAGTGGTTCAAACCCACCAGCCACTCCTCAGCAGGAATATTGGGCAATCTACTTCCATAGTGATACCTCCTCGGATCCCAAGGAGGGGTTGCTATGTGTCACATCCGACTCCATGGCAGTGAGTTTGGTTTGGTGTTATTGGTCATATGCATGTGAAAGCTGGACAATGCCTGTTGTTTTTTTTTGTGTGTGTGTTGTTGTTGTTGTTATGTGCTACCAAGTCATCTCCTCCTTATAGTGGCCTTATGTACAACAGAAGGAAGCACTGCCTAGTCCTGAGCCAGCCCCATGATACCTATTATACCTGACTCCATTGCTGCCTATTGCATTACTTTTTCATCAACTCTCCACTTTGCCAAGCATGACATCCTTCTCCAGAGAATAGTCCCTTCTGATAACATGAGCACAGTAGGTAAGACGAAGTCTGGCCATTTGCTCTTCCAAGGAGCATTCTGGCTGCACTTCCAGGACAGATTTGTTAGTCTTTTTAGCAGTCCATGGGACTTTCAGCATTCTTCACCAACAACACAACTCAAAAGCATTGACTCTTCTTTGATCTTCTTTATTATTGTCCAGCTCTCACATGCATATTAGGTGATTGAAAATACCTTGGCTTGGGTTAGGTGCATCTTAGTCTTCAAGGAGATAACTTTGCTGTTCAACACTTGAAAGAGGTCTTTTGCAACAGATTTGCCCAATGCAGTATGTCTTTTGATGTCTTTATTGCTGCTTCCATTGGCATTGACAGTAAGTAATATGAAGTCCTTGACAACTTCAATCATTTCTACATTCATCATGATGCTGCTCATTGGTCCAGTTGTTAGTATTTTTGTCTTTTTTATATTGAGATGTAAACCATACTGCAGACTGGAGTCTTTAATCTTCATCAGTAAGTGCTCCAAGTCTTCCTCATTTTCAGCAAGCAAAGTTGTATCATCTGTGTATCTGCTCTGGTAGCATAGTGCCTAAGGCAATTGACTGCTAACCAGAAGATGGTTCAAACCCACCAGCCACTCCTCGGAACAAAGGTTGGGCAATCTACTTCCTTAGTAATACTTCCTCAGAAAACCGAGGAGGGGTCACTATGGGTTGGGTCCTACAACAACTTCCTCCATTCCTGATGCCATACTCTTCATATAGTCCAACTTCTCAGATTATTTGTTCAGCATATAGATTGAATAAGTATGATGAAAGGATACAACCATGACACATTCCCTTCCTGATTTTAAACCATGCAGTATCCCCTTGCTCAGTTTGAATGACAGCCTCTTGTTCTATGTACAGATTCCTCATGAGTACAATTAAATGTTCAGGAATTTTCATTCTTCTCGATGTTAGCCACAATTTGTTATGATCCACACAATCAAATACCTTTTCATAGTCAACAAAACACAAGTAATCATCTTTCTGGTATTCTTTGCTTTGAGACAAGCTACATCTGACATCAACTATGATATCCCTCACTCCACTTCTTCTGCTACTGGTTTTGAATTATCTTCAGTAAGATTTTACTTGTGTGTGTTACCAATGATATTATTTGATAATTTCCATATTTTGTGGGATCACATTTCCTTGGAAGAGTACAAATATGGATTTCTTCTAGTCATTTGGCCAGGTAGCTGTCTTCCAAATCCCTTGGCAAAGAAAAGTGAGTGCCTCCAGCAGAACATCTGTTTGTTGAAACATCTCAATGAGTATTCTCTCAATTCCCAGAGCCTTGTTTTTAACCCATTCCTTTAGTGTAGATTCAAATTCTTCCTTCAGTACTATTGGTTCTCAATCATATCCCACCTCTTGAAATGGATGATCATCTACCAGTTCTTTCTGGTATAGAGACTCTGTGTACTCCATCCATCTTCTTTTAATGTTTCCTGCTTCATTCAACACATTTTCATTGGAATCTATCAATAATTGCAACTCGAGGCTTAAATTTTCCTTAGTTATTTTGGCTTGAGAAATGCCAAGTATGTTCTTCTCTTTTGCTTTTCTAACTCCAGGTACTTGCACATTTCATTATAATAATTGACTTTTTCTTCTCAAGCTGTTCTTTGAAATCTTCTGTTCAGCTCTTTCATCCTGTTGATTCTTCCATTTGTTTTAGCTACTTTCCATTCAAGGGCAAATTTCAGAGTCTCTTCTGACATCCACTTTGGTCTTTTCTTCCTTTCCTGTCTTTTTAATGACCTTTTACTTTCTTCTTGGATGATGTTCTTGATGTCATCCCACAATTCTTCTGGTTTTCGATCACTGGTGTTCAATGCATCAAATCTATTCTTTGCATGGTCTTTAAATCCAGGAGGGATATAGTTGAAGTCATATTTTGGCTCTTCTGGACTTCTTTTAATTATCATCAGCTTTAACTTGAACTTACGCATGAGCCATAGATGGTCTCTTCCACTGTCAGCTCCTGCCCTTGTTTTGGCTGAAGATATTGAACTTCTCCATCACCTCTTGCCACAGATGTAGTCAATCTATTTCCTGTGTACTCCATCCGGTGAAGTCTACATGTATAGCCAAGGTTTGTGTTGTTGAAAAAAAGATATTTGCAATGAATAAGTCATTGGTTTTGAAAAATTCTATCATGCTATCCCCAGAATCATTTCTATCACCAAGGCCATATTTTCCAAGAATCGATGATTCTTCTTTTTTTCCAACTTTTGCATTCCAATCACCAGAGATAATTAACATATCTTGATTGCATGTTTGGTTAATTTCAGATTGTAGAAGTTGGTAAAAATCCTTAATTTCCCCATCTCTGGCTTTGGTGTTTGGTGCATAAATTTGAATAATAGTAATATTAACTAGTCTTGCTCATAAGCATATGGTTATTATCCTATCACTGACAGCATTATACTTCAGGATTGATCTTGATACATTTTTTGTGAGAATATATTTCTCTTCATTCCATTCTTCTTCAATTTGTCATTGCTGGCATAGTAGATTATATGATTATCTGATTTAAAATGGCTAAAATCAGTCCATTTCAGCTCACCAATGCCTAGGATATCGATCTTTATGTTTTCCATTTCATTTTTGACAACTTGCAATTTTCCAAGATTCATAATTCATACATTCCATGTTCTGATTATTAATAGATGTTTGCAGATTTTTATTCTCACCTGAGTTATGCTACATAAGAAAATGGGGGTCCCAAATCTCTACTTTATCCACATCATTAAGACCTGCTCTACTCTGAGGAGGCAACACTTCTCCAGTATTTTGAATGCCTTCTGACCTGAGGGGCTCATCTTCTGGCAGTATTTCACACAGTGTTTCATTGCTATTCATAAAGTTTTCACTGGCCAATTCTTTGTGAAGTGGATAGGATTTTCCTTCTTCTGAATCTGTCTTACTCTGGAAGCTCTGCTGAAACATGTCCACCATGGGTAACCCTTCTGGCATTTGAAACACCAGTGGCATAACCTCCAGCCTCATAACAACTCTCAAGCTACCACAATACAACAAACTGACAGACAAGTTTGTCTTACTTAGCTGTGCCAAACTTCTTTGCTCATTTCCTGATCTCCCCACCATGCTTGCTCACCCAGCATGACCCTGGGGCTCAAACACCCACCTTCCACTTCTCCTGGGCTGGCTTACCAAGGCCTGCCTCCATGCACACAAACTCTCACCTTCTGCTGGTCCAGGGGTTGGCTAACCATGGCCTGCCTCCACAGATACCAACTTCCTTCTTCCTTGCTTTAGCTACTTTCCATTCATCCCTGGTCCCAGGGATGGCTTACTGTGGCCTACCTACATGTACTCACACTCCCACCTTCCACTGTTCCCAGCACTGGCTTACCATGGCCAAACTCATATAAACCATATAAACAAAACCATATAAATCATATAAACCAAACCCAGTTCCATCAAGTCAATTTCAACTCATAGTGACTTCCATTAGGTTTCCAAAGCATAAGGAAGACCAAAAAAGAGTTGATGCTTTTGAACTGTAATATTGGCAAAGAATATTGAATGTACCACAGACTGCCAGAAGAACCACCAAATCTCTCCCAGAGGAAGTGCAGCCGAATGCTCCTTGGAAAGAAGGGCCAGACTTCGTCTCACCTACTTTGATTTCTTTGTCAGAAGGGACCATTCCCTGGAGAAGGATATCATGTTTAGTAAAGTGGAGGGTCAGTAAAAGAGGGGAAGGGCCTCAACAAGATGGATTGACACAGTGACTGCAATGATGTGCTCAGGTATAACAAGGATTGTGAGTCTGGGACACCACTGGGTAGTGTTCATTCTGTTGCACAGAAGGTCACTATGAGTCAGAGTCTGCTCGAGGACATCTAAAAACAACAACAAATAAATCACAAAAGAATAATTATTTACCATTGCTATCAACCCCCCCTTAAAAAAAAAAACATGAAAACAATAAAACAAAAAGGAGTAAAAAGGCAGAGGAAAAAACACATTTTAAAGATTGTAAATGTAAATCTCAACTCATATTTTTCTACCTGGAATAGAATTAATTTGAACATCAAGACTTTCAAAAAGGCTTGTTTTGTTTATTCTGTAAAGTGGTTTTTATAATAATTTACAGAGAAAAAAGTATAATTTTAAACATTATCTCTTACAATATTAACTCTTCCTTTTTTTTTCCTTCCCTTAAAGCAGTTGAAAGGAAGTTTAAGATAGAAAAATTTTTATAATTTGGCTGAACACTATGAAAATTGTAATATTAAAAGCATTTCAACGCCGTAATTTGTATTACCCGTCACTTATCATGTGTGTTTACATTATGATGGCCTGCAAAATACATTCTTTCTTCCAGCTACTCTAAGGGATTACTTCTATATATTAATTGTTTTGTGTCCATTGTATTCATTTGTATAGACAGGATGAAGAAAACTTTTTCCCTTCTCCTTTAGTTGTATGAGAAAAAAGCAATGTGGAGAAAATAAATGAACATTTGATACAAGGTACCAATGTACTTAAACAGCTTCCAACGTTCTAAGCAATGTTTGTCAGTTCTATAGAATGAATAAAGATGATAATCAAAGAAGAAGAAGATTTGGTGAAGAGGAAAAGAAATTAGAAATAGTGTAATAGGCACAAATACAGAAGATGATTACTTCTTAGAAACTGAACTGAAGTTTATCCTCCTAATAGTTTTCAATAGTTTAAATCTATTCAGAAGGATGTTTAGGTTGTGTTTCAATTTTGAATACATTAGAATTATCCCTTAGTCGAGACCAGATATTAACTCAGTAGGCATTGGAGTTGATCCAGGTAGCTGGCACTTGGCCCCAAACAAACACACATTTAAGAGTACCACATTTCAATCACAATGTTAAATTAAACTTGACATTATTAACTAACATTTTCATTATTTGTATGCCTTTGAGATCTGATTTGTTCCCATAGTGCTTTTCCCTTGGTGTTCTGAGCAGCTTATTTTTTAATCTGTTTCTTCAACCTAAATCTGTTCCTCATAATTAATATTTACAAAAATGCAAATATGTATGTATCACCATAATTTACTAGTGAATTGAGCCAGATAATTAGCAATAAAATTTGAAATCACATTATTATTCTTCTATTCACCAGCCTCAGAAGGAAGATGGGACAATCTACCTCAGTAGTGATACTGCCTCAGAAACCCAAGGAAGGGTTGCAATGAGTCAGATCTGACTCGACAGCAGTGAGTTAGAGTTAGTTAGTTATAAGCTATTTGAAAAAACACATTAACTTATATTATGTCATTTTTTTCCCTAGGTCATATCCATTTTATGTATTAATGATATCAAAATAGCACTAAAGGTATTTACTTGTCAGTCCCAGAAGCTCCATTTTCATTTAAGACCTCTTATTTTAATTTTGTCCCTAAATAATGTTTGTCTTCTACTAAGTAGTTGTTTTGCATGGATTCACACTGTATACTTCTTAGATGGTCTGAGCCATGTCGTTTTTTTTTTTTTTTTCATATAGTACACTATGGTAAAAACTACTATAGATACCAAAAAAAAAAAAATCCATATATGCGGATGTTTCAGTTCCAATTATAACTGCCTGAAATTTTGAGTCAAACATCTCTTTGCAATTTTTTCTTCACTTTCTCATCTATATATTAGTGGAAAGTAAAGGTTCTGTGTTTCTCATCCCTCTCTCTCTCTCTCTCTCTCTCTTTTTTCTTAATTCAAACTTCTCTACAAGTAATAAAAAGAAAATTCTTTTTTCACTACAAATTGGATTTCCATAATACAAACACAAAGAAATTCATATTCCACAAAAACATATTATTTGTTTGGTACTGAAACAATTATTTTATTCCTGTTTTCAACAAGCACACATTTTATATGTCTTCATGTATGCTTGCGTGTGTCTATCTGTCTACAGTTAATGTATTCATGTTGTTAGGTAAGGAATTGTAGAAAACCCTTTACAACCTGTCACCATTTATGTTATCTGTGTATTGTAGGTTGTTAATAAGTTTTTTTTCCTCCAATCCTAATGCCACATTCTTCCTCACATAGTCCTAATATAGTCATATCTGCAGATACATAGATGAATAGAAATGTTCATTTAGCCAATATACAGAATATATATAGCCTTAACTTATACATGAAATATGTTCAAAAGTAAACTAATTGCATCTAAATGTTCTCCTATGTATATTATAAATATAATTATGATGTTGTTGTTGTTGTTATGTGCCATCGAGTCGGCCCCGACTCATAGCGACCCCTCCTTGGGTTTCCGAGGCAGTATCACTACGGAAGTAGGATTGCCCAACCTTCCTTCCGAGGAGTGGCTGGTGGGTTTGAACCACCAGCCTTCTGGTTAGCAGTCAAGTGCCTTAGGCACTATGCTATCAGAGCTCCCATAATTATGATAACTAATATTAATAACATGGAAGTTTAATTAGAGAAGAAATTATCTCAGTTTTAAGTATATATTATGAGGACAAAGACTGCTTCTAACCAACAAAAGCCAAATCCACTGACATCAAGTCAATTCTGACTCATAGTGACCCCATTGGGTTCCCAAGGCTGTAAATCTTTATGGAAGTATATTGTCCCATCTTCCTTCCACAGAGCACCTACTGAGTTTGAACTGCCAACTTTCTTGTTAGCAGTAAAATGCAGTAGGCACTGCACTACCAATGCTCCTTAGGCTGTTTCTAGAACCTACAAAATATGATTTGAAAGGATGCTCAAAAAGATTAAATTTGCCATCTATTATACCCAAAATAGCTAAAGATAACAATGCAATAACATAAGCTATGTCAACATTAATTGGAAATGAGGCTATTGGAGAAAATAAAGATTTTAAGAGAAAGGTGACATATAGCAGAAACTAATATAAATTGAAAAATATTTCAGAAGTAAAAAGTCAACTTGACAGGCTGCAAAGGTTAATAAAAACAATTAAGAATCTCTTAAAATAAACATAAGATGAAAAGGAGGAAAAGGCAAAAATAAAACAACATTATAGACAATAGTTAAAAATGGGAACATCTCACATCTCCACCAACAGATGAATGGATAAACACACTGAGTTTATGCAAGCAATGGAATTTTATTCAGCCATAAAGAGAAATAAAATTCTGGTACATGTTATGATACGGATGAACCTCAAAAAATACTATGCTTTGTGAAATAATTCAAAAATAAAAAGGATAAATATTTAATTACCCACTTATATGAAGTATCCTGGTTGAAAAAGAAGAAGACTTGAAGCCCTTACTGATGAAGATTGAACACTATAGCCTTCAGTATGAATTATACCTCAACATAAAGAAAACAAAACTCCTCACAACTGGATCAATATGCAACATTACAATAAATGGAAAAAAGATTGAAGTTTACTAGAATTTAAATTTACATAGATCCTCAATCAATGTCCATGGAAGCAGCAGTTAAATCAGTGTTGTACTCCTTGGGTCAAATCTGCTGCAAAAGACCTCTTTACACTGTTTAAAAGCAAAGATTTCACTTTTGAGTTATAAGGTTAGGCTGAACCCAGCCACCATATTTATTATCACCTCATATGCATACAAAAAATGGACAATGAATGAGAAAGAATGAAGAAGAATTGATGTTTTTCAAGTATGATGCTGGTAAAGAATATTGATTATACTATGGATTGCCAGGACAATGAACAAATTTGTCCTGGAACAAGTGCAGCCAGAATGCTCCTTAGAAGCAAAGATGGTGAAATTTGTTTTCACATTCTTTGCTTGTGTTATCAGGCTGCAACATGGGCTCAAATAGCAGTGATTGTGAGGATGACACAAGCATGGGCAGCATTTTATTCATTTGTACATAGGTTCACTATGAGTCAGAACCAACTCGATGGCACCAAAAAAACAATTGAAATATCTAGAATAGACAAATCCATTAAGACAAAAGTTCATTTGTTGGTTATTAGGGGCTTGGAGAGGGGAGAAATGGAGAGTTATTTCTTAAGGGGTACTGAATCTTGATTTATTATGGTAAACAGTTTTTGAAAATAGTTGTTATGTTTGTGCAACATGGTAAATATAGTTTATGTCACTGGACTGCACACTTAAAATGGTTACAAAGATATTTTTTTTTTTGTTATATAGATTTACCACAGTATTTTTTTTTAGTTGAAATGAAGAGAGTAAAACAGTTTTGAGATAAAGTGTAAAATGGTGACACTAGACAAAGAAGATAAAAAATACAGAAAAACTTGTTTAGAAAAAAAAAAATAATAAATTGAAACTATGATGCTGAAACAATAAATCAATATTTTAGTGAAAGAACACTATTTACCCTGAGACTATGGTCCTTACACACCATTTAAGCCTGTAAGTGAATCCACCACCATGACTCACCTTACAGCCAAACAATAGACAGGTTTATAAGGTGAACAATAGCATCAGGGAGGTATGCACTCATTAGAACATTCAACCATATGAGCTCAAAAGGGCAACAATTGCACAGGGATAAAGCTCAAAGACAGAGGACGGGGAAAAAAAAGAAGGGCAAAGGGAAAGGATTAATGGTGGAGGATGTGGGATGAGTGCTGTTACATTGTGGGGATGGCAATCAATGTCAAGAAACAATATGTGTATGAATTTTGAATGGAAAATTGATTTTCTTTGTAAGCTTTTATCAAATCAGATTAAAAACTTAAATAAAAATTAAACAAATAGGGCATATCACCATGTATCCTTACAAAACAACCTCAAATTAGAAAAGCTACTGTATTTTCTAGTAAAATTAGAAGAACATACAAACAGAAATTAGTAAAATTCCATGGCATATATATTGAGAAGAATACTAGTGTCTTCAGACTTTTCCATAGCAATGATTCATACAACACAAAGAAATTAGTTTGCCTTAAATTCAGGGAGGTGAAGTAAGACCAATGCTATTATATTCAGTCTAACTAATCTTCTACTTCAAAAGCTACAAAACTTATAACCATGAGATTAATAAAACAACATTAAAGTTATGAGCTTTTTTTGAAATATTTACTTGATTAAATGATGCAGACCAAAAATAAGTAAATAAATAAAGAAAAAATAGAAGAAAGAAAAAAAAAATCTTAATAATGTAGATAAATGCAGCTTGCAAAAAAAAAAAAAAAAGAAAAGAAAAATATGGTTAGATTATTAATTATTTTCTAGAAATTAACTGGAAATAAAGGCATATAATCATATAATCAGATTTATATATCATGGAAGAAAAAAAGGGAGAAGTTAGATACATTTGGTAATTAATTTTAACATTATTCAGAGTAGCAAATCAGTTGACAATACATCTGACTCTGTTTCACACCCCCCCCACAAAAAAAGACATTAAATTTTTTTAAGCAATAAACCAAACCAACTCCCTGCCATCAAGTTGGATCTGACTCATAGCGACCCCTCCTTGGGTCTCCTAGGTGATATCCCTAAAAAGTAGGTTGTCCAATCTTACTTCTGAGCAGTGGCTGGTGGGTTGAATTGCCAATCTTCTGGTTAGCAGTCAAATACTTTAGGCATTATGCCACCAGAGCTCCTAAGTGTATTATATAGCACTATTATATTGGGAGCTCTGGTAGCATAGTACCTAAGGCACTTGACTGCTAACCAGAAGGCTGGTGGTTCAAACCCACCAGCCACTCCTCAGAAGGAAGGTTGGGTAATCCTACTTCCGTAGTGATATTGCTTCGGAAACCCAAGGAGGGGTCGCTATGAGTCGGGGCCCACTCAATGGCAAATAACAACAACAACATTATTAGAAATATCAATTAAAACCCAAAACTCGTCTATCAGTTTGCCATATTGTGGTGGCTTGTTTCATTGTGATGCTGGAAGCTATGCTATTGGTATTTCAGATACCAGTAAGGTCACCCATGGTAAGACAGATTTCAGAAGCGCTTCCAAACTAAGAAGACAGACTAGAAGGAAGGACATTGCCAGATCCATTTCTGGAAAAAATAAAAACGGGCAACAAAAAATTTTATGAAAAGCAGAAATGAAGAGGGCCATTTAAAAATGGGAAGACCATCAATGAGATGGATGATGGATTGACACAGTGGCAGTGAAGATGTGCTAAAGCATGCCAATGATTGTGATGATGGCACCGGAGCAGACAGGTTTCCATTCTCTCATACAAAGGGTCACAGTGAGTTGAAAACAACTCGATGACATCTAACAACATCAATAGCAATTAAAACAAAACAATAAACCTATTTAGTAACAATATTTATTTTTAGAAGGTATAGAAAGAAAATAGACATTTTTAACAGTCTAATATATAAAAATGTACAAGTAGATAGAGACCTATGTCTTAAAACAAAATGAAGTAAGTGGAAAAAAAATTTCAATGAATGTACTTGAAGTTATTAAAAAAAAAAAAAAAAGTTGAGAATGATTTGACTAACATGGCCCAATGCTTTCTGTACACAGTACCTCTTAAAAGTATTTTAAAAATAAGAAAATAAATACATAAATCTTCCTCTATAAACTCACTATAGCCCCACTTTCTTGCTTATTACAACTAAAGTTTCTAATGAAATACAAAACAAAACAAAACAAACAAACAAAGAAAACAGCTACCTAAAGATTCTGAAAATTAGACAACAGAAAGTAAAGTAAACCGGGAAGTCAAAACTTTGAAAATGACCTCACAGATACCTTTCCCTGTGGATACAAGAGGATATGCCACATTGGTGAAATGTCATAAACAGCTACAACTCAGATGCAAACCTGTCAATTTGGCCAAACAAACTGGAATATGGAGCATTTGAGGTTTATAGAATGTGGGGAAATTTTCAGAGTGAAGAAATCCAGAGAAGGAGACACAAAAGTTTCAGACTCACCCCATACAGACAGTAAAACTCAACAGAGGAAAAGTTGAACCACCCACAACTCTCAAACACTAAATGGTTCGTAAAACTGACAGACTCAAAGCTGTAGAATAGTAGACCTTTGATAATTGAATGGATGTTTCAACCACAGTGCAGATAAAATGAGACAGTGGCCTGAACTGGTTGATTTAGTGTTAAAAGGAAAACAGAAGATTCTCCAAGCAATGGCAAGGATGCAGAGTCTGCACAACATCATATTCAATATAACAAAGGCAAAATACAAAGAACCAGTAGTACGTAAACAATTCCCTATGGAAAAGATAATAAAAACTCATATGCAAAAATGTCCCCGATGTTGGCAAAATTGAAGACTTTAAAGCAGCTATTATGACTATGTTCCATCAGGTAAACTAAAACATATTTATAATGACTGTAAAGATAAAGTTCTCAGAAAGTAAATCATGAGTATACCAAATGGACATTATAACTGAAAATACATTGTGCTGAATAATAAAATACATGAATTTAAAAACAAATTATTGGATGGCCTCAATAGCATAATGGAAATGACAAAAAGAGAGTTAGTCAATTGGATATAAGCTAATAAAAATTATACATTCACAAGAACTGAGAGAAAGAATTATTGACAATAAAACAAAAGAATAGTTCTTCATGGGTGTGCTTAGGACACCTCATCCCTGCTGCATGTTGTCAGTGGTTTAAGTACCAGTTCAACTTTTGCTCTATGAGTTGTACTGTCCATATGGCATGAGTCTGAGGCTTTTGTGCATCCTCCTCTGAATTTCTTCACTCTGAAAATTTCCCCATATACTCTAAAACTCAAGTACTCCATATAGTTTTGCACTTGAATTGTAGCTATCTGTGACATTTCACCAATGTGGCATATCTTCTTGGATCCACAGTGAAAGATATCTATGAGGTCATGTTATTGAAACCCAGAAGAAGAGGAGAGAAATCAAAGGACAGTAAAAACATTTTAAACATAATTACAAAAAACTAATGGTCATAACCCTCTCAAAAAAAAAAAAAAAAAAAAAGATGAAAGACAAGTTTAATAAACCTCAAAGAGAAATAAAACAAAATATTTCTAAACATATATTATAAAAAGTTATAAAAGCAAAAATAAAGACAAAATCCTGAAAGCCACTGGACAAAAACATTACATATAAGGTAATAACAATTAAACTGTTCATTGGTTAATCATTAGAAAATATGAAAGCTAGAAGACAATGGAACAATATCTAAAAAATGCTGAAAGAAAAAGACTTGTCAACATGCAATTCAATACTTTATGAAAATATCCAGTTGAAATCGCCAAATTATCTGCAAAGGAAGAATGTAAAACAAGAATATTTTCAAATGAATATAAATGGAGAGGATTGTTTGCCAGCAGAATAATTTCATAAGAAATGAAAAAGTAGTTTTTCTTACTGGTGGGAAAATGCAAGATGGACATGTGGATCCTCAGAAATGAAAGAAGAACAAGAAATATTAATATATTTCATGAAAAATTATTACAATAAATATAAGTTTATTAATATATCCAGGGAAAACTATAATAGATAGTTGAGAATATAAATATTGACAAACTAACACTAGACCTTTTTATCGTATTTTTCTCATTTCATGAAGACGAAGTGGCAGAAGCATATAGAATATAGAAGACCTAGCCATGAAGCTAGCATGGTTCAATATTTAAAAAAAAAAAAAACAAGTAATACGTTTGTAATATTATAGATTTAGGAAGCAAAAACACAATCTCTCCATAACACATATTCAGGTTAAAACATTAATAAGTAGATAGATAATCTGTTAATATAATAAACTTTTATATATAATATATCTTTATCTACCTCAAACAAAATCATTTTACATAAAAGGAAAACACTAGAACCTTTCTCACTCAATTCAGAAACAATAAAAAATGTCCACTCTCTGTCATGCTCCTGAGAAGCAAGAATGTCCATACTTCCTCTCTCATACTTTGGTCATGTGATCAGAAAGAACTGGTCCCTGGAGAAGGATATCATACTTGCTAAAGTAGAGGGTCAACAAAAATTAGAAATATCATCAATTAGATGCATTAACACAGTGACTCAACAGTGACTATGAGGATGGCACAGGACCAAGTGTTTCTTTCTGGTGTACTTATGATTGCTATGAGTTGGAACCCACGTGAAGGCAACAACATCTCTCATGCACTTTAAAATTTTATTGAACATGTAGTCTAGTGTAATTACAAAGAGGTAACATTTAGATGCATACACATGGAAAAGGTAACAAAACACATCATTTTAGATGATTACATATATGAAATGTTCTAAAGAAATAATGAAAAAAACTATGACAGTTATTTGTTTATTTAGTAAAAGAATATGTTGTACATTTAACAGATAAAAATCTGTACATTTCATACATAAAAATAGACAAATAAAGAATCAAAAATTAGGAGACTTAATGGAAGATCATAGTCAATATATGAGAACAAATAAGAAATTACATATGTATCTGGTGTCATAGTGCCTAAGGCATTTGACTGCTAGCCAGAAGGCTGAGAGTTCAAACTCAGCAGCCACTCCTCTGAAGGAAGGTTGGGCAATCTACTTCCAGTGATATTGCCTGGGAAACCCAAGGAGGGATAGCTATGAGTTGGATCAGATTCCACAGCAGTGTGTTTATATATATATGTATATGTATGGCAAAGGGCTCTGGTAGCGTAGTGCTTAAGGCACTTGACTGCTAACCAGAAGGCTGGTGGTTCAAACCCACCAGCAACTCCTCGGAAGGAAAGTTGGGCAATCTACTTCAGTAGTGATACCACCTCGGAAACCCAAGGAGGGGTCTGTATGAGTCCAATCCGACTCCAATACAGTGAGTTTCTTTACACACACACACACACACACACACACACACATATATATATAGAGAGAGAGAACAAACCAGTAAAATGCTCCTAAAACAGTTTGAATTCAAGCTGAATAGTAGAAAAGACACACTAGGACCTTGCACTGAAACTCAACATTTTAAATATGTCAGTTCTTTCGAGATTACTTTATAAATTTAGTACAATTTCAATAAAAATATCATCATCAAATTATATAGTTAATTTCAAAAACATCTAAAATCATTGAGGTAAAAATAGACTTTTTATTAAGTGCTATTGAATAATTATATGTTGTTGTTGTTATGTGCCGTCCAGTCGGACTTACTCATAGCAACCTCTCCTTGGGTTTCTGAGGCGGTATCACTACAGAAGTAGATTCCACAGCCTTCCTTCCATGGGTAACTGGTGAGTTTGAACTGCCAGCCTTCTGGTTAATAGTCAAGTGCCTTAGGCACTATGCTGCCAGACCTCTGAATAATTTCACTGTTGTTGTTGTTATATGTTGTGGAGTCGAACTGACTCATAGCGACCCCTCCTTGGGTTTCCGAGGCAGTATCACTACAGAAGTAGATTGCCCCATCTTCCTTCCGAGGAGTGGCTGGTGGGT
>NW_006922262.1:895470-898886 GCF_000298275.1 Orycteropus afer afer | reverse complement strand
TGATCCTTACATTGCACAGTTAAACAATCAACTATTAGCTGGAAGTTTGGTGGTTTGAATCCATCCAGAGGCATTCAGTTGATAGGGTGGGCAGTCTTTTTGAAAGGTCATACATAGCTTTGCAAATCTGATGGAATAATTCTAAACTACGATATGGGTCATGATGCATCAAAATCAATTCAAGAGCAAATAAAAATAAAAACAAAGAAAATCAACTCATAAATTTTAAAAAAAATCTGTTTAATAAAACTGAAAAAATTAAACATTTATTTTGGTCTTCCAAAGTGATCTGTATCCATGATAATCACATAGCTAATAGAATTAACTTTCTCTTGATTGAAGTGTTAGAATTAATGAAAACATACTAATTAAAACACTGCCAGTTTCAACTTCTAATAAAGAGAATTGGAGAAATAGTTATCATAGTTGGTAACACTATAATGATACAATAAATAAATAAATAAATGGACTCACTACCATGAAGTTGATTCCAATTCATAATGATCCCTCCTTGGGTTTCTGAGGCAGCAACACTACAGAAGAAGATTGTCTAGTCTTCCTTCCAAGGAGTGGCTGGTCGATTTGATCCACCAGCCTTTTGGTTAGAAGTAAATACCTTAGGCACTATGCCATCAGAGCTCCTACCATAATGATAGAGGTATATAATAGATCTTGCAGAATTGGGTTGACCAGGAAATGCTAAGTATAAATCTGATCAAGTCTGAATCTAAATTCAATGTATATAATTGTGTTAAATGACAATTTTAGGTTTATAAATCTGCAAAAACTTAAGGGTCCATATTTAAGTTTTGTATGTTTTTGTTAGGTGGCTTCTAACTCACAGTGACTCTGTGCACAACAGAATGAAACACTGCCTTGTCCTGTGCTGTCCTCACAATCCTTGCTATGCTTGAGCCCACCACTACAGCCACTGTGTCAATCCATCTCATTGAAGGCCTCCCCCTCTTTTGTCGACCCTCCACCCTACCAAGCATGACATCCTCCTCCAGGGAATGGTCCCTTCTGACAACATGACCAAAATAGGTGAGACGAAGTCTAGCAATTCTTACTTCCAAGGAAAATTCCAGCTATACTTCTTCCAGGATAGATTTGTTCATTATTCTGACAGTCCATGGGATCTTCATTATTCTTTGCCAACATCACAATTCAAAGGCATCAACTCTTCTTCAATCTCCCTTATTCACTGTCAATCTTTCACATGTCTATGAGACAGCATAAAATGTTATGTTTTGGGTTGGGGCACTTTAGTCTTGAAAGTGAAATCTTCACTCCTTAACACTTTTAAAAGTTCTTTTGAACCAGATTTGCTCAGTGCAATATGATGACTGATTTCTTGACTATTGTTCCTTCAACAGGTATTGATTATAGATTTAAGCAAAATGAAAACCCTGACAATCTAAATTTTTTCCTCCACTTATTGTGGTGTTGTTTATTGGTCCAGTTGTGAAGATTTTTAGTTTTTTCTTTATGTGATATATAATCCATACTGAAGACTGGTAGTCTTTGATTTTCACAAATAAGTGCTTCAAGTCATCTTCCCATTCAGCAAGCAAGATTGTGTCATCTGTATAATGCTGCATTCTTCTTAATATATCCCAGGTTCTTGAATTATTTTCTTAGTATGCATATTGAATAAGTATGCTGAAAAGACACAACCCTGATACACACCCTTCCTGATTTTAAACCATGCAGTATCTCTTGTTCTGTTCAAACAATAGCTTCTTGGACTTTGTACAGGCTCCTTGTGAGTACAAATAAGTGTTCTGAAATTTCCATTCTTCACTGCTCTATAACTTGTTATGATCTACACAGTTAAATGCCTTTGCATAGTCAATAAAACACAGGTAAACATCTCTCTGGTATTCTTTGCAAGATCAATCTGGTATCAGCAGTCACATCCGTCATTCTACATCCTCTTCTGAATCCAGCTTGCATTTCTTGAAGTTCCCTGTCAGTATACTGCTGCAACCATTTCTTGAATTATCTTCAGCAAAATTCTGCTTGCATGAGATATTTATGATATTGTTGGATAATTCCCACCTTCTGTTGTTATTTATGTTGTTGAAAAAATGATATTTGCAATGAAAAAGTTGCTTGCCTTGAAAAATTCTATCATGCTATTTCCAGAATCAATCCTATCACCAATACCATATTTTCCAACTTCCAATGCTCCTTCTTTGTTTCTGATTTTCACATTCTAATCACCAGTAATTATCAATACATCTTGACTGCACATCAATTTCACACTGCAGAAGTTGATAAAGTCTTCAATTTCTTCAGGTTTTGCTTTAGTGGCTGGTGCATAAAATTTATTAAAAGTTTTATTAACCAGTCCTCCTTTCAGGCATATGGATATCATTGTACTTCAGGGCAGATCTTGAAATGTTCTTTTTGATGGTGACTTACACTCCATTCCTCTTCAATTTGTCCTTTCTGACATAGTAGACCATATGATTATCTGATTCAAAATCATAGATATCAGTCCATTATAGGTCATTAATACATGGGACATTAATCTTTATGCATCTCATTTCATTTTTGTCAATTTTCAATTTTGCTAGACTCATGCTTCATATATCAGAAGCAATGAAATCATTTAAAATAAATCTCAGTGATTCACAGAACTTACATGACACCTATCAATTCCTCCCTAAAGCGTAAATAAATTTTTTAAAAAAATAGTTTTCTTAAAGAAAATAAGGAAAGTTACAACTTGCCCACTTTTTTCAAATATATTTATACATCTTTAAGGAGCTCTGGTGGCATGATGCCTAAAGCATTTGACTGCTAGCCAGAAGGTTGGTGGTTCAAACCCACCTGCCACTCCATAGAAAAAAAGACTGGGCAATCTACTTCAGTAATGATTTACCACCTTGGAAGCCCAAAGATGGTCACTATAAGTCAGAATCAACTTGAAGGCACTGAGTTTTGTTTTTGGTTTTTAATGGATTTAAACATAAATATCATCAAAGTTTTGTTTTGTAATTGGGAAAGAGTTATATATCGACATGAAAAGAATTCTGAAAATATTAAATATGCAAAAATAATATTGCAAAGAATAATAAAATAGCAGAGTAAATATCCACCTGGACACATGTTACTTATTTATTACTAATATATTCCCTTCAAAACCCTATGACTTTTGGCAACCGAATAGACATGTGCATTAGCAGACTACAATAGGAAGCTCAGAAATATATGCAAATAAATACAAAACTTAATACGTGGCCAACTGACTGGAAGAGATCCATATTTGTACCCATTCCAAAGAAAGGTGATCCCAAAGAATGTGGAAATTACAGAACAATATCATTCATATCACAAGCAAGTAAGAACTTACTGAAGATAATTCAAAAATGGTTGCAGCAGTATATTGACAGAGAACTTCCAGAGGT
>NW_006922262.1:874595-894675 GCF_000298275.1 Orycteropus afer afer | reverse complement strand
TTGTGGTGCTGGTGAAGAATGCTGAAAGTACCATGGACTACTAAAAGAACTAACTGATCTGTCCTGGAGGAAGTGCACCCAAAATGTTCCTTGGAAGCGAGAATGGCTAGACTTCATCTCACCAATTTTGGTCATGTTGTCAGAAGGGACCATTCCCTGGAGAAGGATGTCATGCTTGGTAGGGTGGAGGGTCAACGAAGGAGGGGGAGGTCTTCAATGAGATGGATTGACACGGTGGCTGCGATGATGAGCTCAGGTATAGCAGGGATCAAGGAGCTGGCTGGGGATAAGGCAGTGTTGCGTTCTGGTGTGCATGGGGTTACTATGAGTCAGAAACGACTGGACGGCACCTAACAACAACAATGACAATTCGTAACAAAATTATTTTTCTATTTTGTTGGAAAATGATATTTTATTTAATAGTTAGTGCTAGCATATTTGATTTCCAAATTGAATTGTAGAAAAAAAAAAGATGTTTTCCTGTCTTAAATAACAGTAAGCAAATTCCAAAGGAAAATGTTATCAATGTATACAATTGTAACTGTAAAATAGTAGAATAAAAGCTGTGATAATGTATGCAAGTCTATAAATTAAGGAAACATTCTCAAGGACATAAAAATCTGAATTTGCATACTATATTAAAATATATATTTAATGTAATATAAAAATAAACATATGAGATGTCAAATTATAATGAAGTGAAAAGTTAATAAATAAGCTGAGAAAAGTAAGTGCAAAACCAAAAACAAATTGCTGAATTTTGATAAGAAGAAAGAAATAATTCAGTAAAACAAATAAGGGTAAGAAGCCTGTTGACAGAAGGCAAAATCTAAATTACCAGCAGTTATATAAATATATATTTAGTATCTTCAAGGTAATTAAAATTAAAGTTAAAGAAATATGCTACAAGATTTCTACCAGTCTATCAATCTAGGGAAAATAAAACCAAAACAATCAATAGTACAATCCACTGGAATTTAGAATATATGTATAGGATTAAGGAAACCAACAAGGAAGACTTAGGGACCAAAAGACCAGCAAGAACAAGAAGATTTTTCTCCCCTTAAATCTGAAGTAACAAGAATAGGATATGTGAATAATGCAATAAGTGAAAGCCAGAACCATAATGAAATATAGTGAAAACCAGAAAAAGGACACTGTCAAAATTATAAGGCTCTGCTAAGAAGGATATGGAGAACATCCTCTGTTATGCTGGCACCTTGTTTGATATACTTTCAGAAGCTAAACAAGTAAATGGTGATGTCATACACTGGAGTCAGTTTCCTTGAATCTCAAGATGGGTGATGGAGAAAAATCAGCAAGACAATTATATAGGCAAATGTTTAAACCTTTTAAGCTGTTCATTGCTACATTTGGGGGGGGGTTTGTCATTAACATGGAAATATGAATTAATATGAAAATGAAGAAAATGTAACAACAGTGAGTAAAATCCTCTTGGATCCATCATTAATATTTGAGAACATAATCTTAGCAAAATTAAAAGCTTAAGGAAATAAGACCATACGTTAAGGGTCATTCTTTCCTTATCCTACCTCTCATCTGTTACTTTGATATACTGCAGTGGGTAGCTTGTTGCAGTGATGTTGGAAGCTATGCCATCAGTATTTAAAATACCATAAATTTCACCCATGATGGACAAGTTTCACCAGAATTTCCAGACTAATGTATATGAAGAAGAAAGTTCTTGTGTGCTAGCTAATGAAAGTCCTATAGATCACAACAGACTATTGTACAGTATGATGCTGAAAGATAAGCCCCCTAGGTCTGAAGGCACTCAAAATACATGATAGTCACAAGGACAGACTCCACTATACCAATGATTGTGAAGATGGCTCCGGCCCAGGTAATGTTTTGTTTGGTTGTACACACAGTTACCATGAATCAGCAATGACATGACAGAAATAACCTTAGCATTCTCAATTTCAAAGCAAGTGAAATGTTATTAAAGGCACATATATTGAGTAGAATGTATGCATACCTAAATATGTAATTGTTAAATATTATTTTAGCCTTTATCCATTTTTTTAAAAGGTTATTTGTCATTAAAGGAAATCATAGGTAGACTAGTATTTCCAGTTGTCTTGCTCTTCCCACCCTTTACTTATCTTAATCAAAATGAATATAAATAAATATTATCAAGTATAGGAGGAAAAAGAAAAAAAAAATGCAATAAGCCTTTCTAATTTTTAGCTACAATGCCTACAAAAAACATACATTCTTTGCTTTACCATGCCAAAATTTTCTTCACAAGTCAGTTTGCTGCCGTGATAAGTGGAGTTTTTCAACTCTGGTTAAGAACCAAGATAGTGAATTTTATTTGAATTAGTGTAAGTAATCCCTAAATTAATCCATACCAGGTTGGCTATGTATTTTCCTAATGTACTATTTTTTTAGTAAATAAATAATTTTCATTTATACATTCGTGTATTTTTTAGTCTATGTTTTTACTGGAATATATCATAGCATTACAGTGGTTCCTGCTATATACCCCAAAATGCAAATCTAGTGCCATTGACAAGATTCCAACTCATAGAGATCCCATAGGATTTCCAAGAGTGTAAATTTTTATGGAAGTACATTGCTTCATCTTTCTCCTGCAGAACATCTGGTACATTCAAACCTCTGACCCTTTTGATAGCATCTGAATGTCTTAGCTACAACATCACCAGAGCTCCTTTCTGCTATACATATATATTAAAAAAAAAAAAAAAAGCAGTGACATTGAGTCCATTCCAACTCATAGTGACTCCCATTGGATTCCCAAGGCTGTAAATCTTTATGGAAGTAGATTGCCCTATTTTCCTTCTGCAGAAGACCTGGTGGATTTTAACCACATACCTTCTGCTTAACAGTCAAAAGCTTTAGGCACTGCACTAGTAGAGCTCCTATCTTGCTACATAAGAAAACTCAAGCTCACTGCCATGGAGTTGGATCTGACTCATAGTGACTCATCCTTGGGTTTCTGAGCCAGTATCGCTATGGAAGAAAATGCCCAATCTTTGTTCCAAGGAGTGACTGGTAGGTTTGAACTTCCAGCCTTCTGGTTAGCAATCAAAAGCCTTAGGCATTATACTACCAGAGCTACATAAGAGGTGCTTAATAAATACCTGTTTGATAAATTAATGAAGTGAAAGTCTAAAAATTGGTTTTATTTTATAAAAGTATTTGAATTTTCTAAAACTTGTTTTTCTGATCTAGGATTTAAGCCATGACCTTTTATTTTATTATTATTATTATTATTTTTGCCTTCTGTGTTTTATTCATAATGTATTTGAATTCTTGAAAGAGACATCTACTTACAAAGTTTATTTTATTTTTTTAAAAAACAATGCAGATCAAGAATAATACAAATAGCCATGATATATTTAAATATGTGATTGTCATGACCCTAATTATTATAGCAGTAATAATAACAGTTGTGAAATTACACATGAATTTATTCGACCTGGAACAGTTAGCTAAGAAACAAAGGTAACAGTAGGAAAATACTGCCAACAGAAACTAAAGCATGAGCCAGAAAAGTAGTGACTGGGATTAAAAAAAGAAAGAAAGAAAGAAGAAATAGGACACTGAGAAATAAAGTTGGTCTGATTTTAAGAAAATGAGTGTCAAGTAAAACATATAGTTTAATACTGAAATGATATGTTGTATGCAATTGACTACATCTTGATTTGTAGAGTTCCTTCGGACAGAGTATAACTTCCAGATGTTATCTAAGGCTGTAATCTTAGCGTAATACCTCAGGCACTTGACTGCTAACCAGAAGGCTGGCAGTTCAAAGCCACCAGCCACTCCTCGGAAGGAAGGTTAGGCAGTCTCCTGCAGTGATACCTCCTCGGAAACCCAAGGAGGGGTCGCTATGAGTCGGGTCCAACTCGAAGGCACATAACAACAACAATCTTGATAAAAGCCAACTGCCATATATCTTTCTCCTTTGGAGATGGTGATGCGTTTGAATTTTTTGATTAGCTGCTTAACGATTTACCACCAAATTTGTTTTATCTACTCTCCATTTAAGAGCAAGTTTCAGAGTCTATTCTGACATCCATTTTGATCTTTTCTTCCTTTCATACCCTTTAAATGTAATTCTGCTTTCATTACATGTGATATGATGTACCACAACTCTTCTCGTACCACAACTCTTCTCGTCTTCTGTCACTAATATTCAACATGTCAAATCCATTCTTCAAATTGTTTCCAAATTCAAGTGGGATATACTTAAGATGATACTGTGACTATCATGGACTTGTCTTGGTTTTCTTCAGCTTCAACTTAAGCTTGCATCTGAGCAATTTATGGCCTCTTCTAGAGTTGGCCCCTGGCCTTGTTCTGATTGATGACATTGACCTTCTTATCATCTGTTTCCACACATGTATTTATTTGATTTCTGTGTGTTCTATCTGGTGAGGTCCATGTGTAAAGTTGTTGTTTACATTGTTTAAGAAAGGTATTTGCAGTGACTAATTTGTTGGTCTTGCAAAATTCTATCATGCACTTTCTGTTGTCATTTCTGTCACCAAAGCCATGTTTTCCAGCTATCGATGATTCTTTATTTCCAATGTTTGTAATCAGTAATCACCAAAATACCTTGGCTGAGTGTTTGGCCAATTTCACACTACAAAAGTTAGTAAAAATCTTCATGTTCTTCATCTTTCACTTTAGTGACTAGTGCATAAATTTGAATAATAGTGGTAGTAACTGATCTTCTTTGTAGGTCTATAGAAATTAACCTATCACTGACAGCATTGTACTCCAGGATAGATCTTGAAATCCTCTTTTGGAAGATGAATAAGATGTCATTCCTATACAATTTGTCATTCTTGCCATAGTAACTACCTGATAGTCCAATTCAAAATGACCCTTTCCAGTACATTTCAGCTCACTGGTGCCTAAGATATTTATATTTATGCATTCTGTTTCATTTTTCACAATTTTCAATTATTTACACTCATAGTTCATACATCCTATGTTATAGTTATCAGTGGAAGTCAGAAGCTGTTTCTTCTCATTTTGAGTGCCACACAAGCAAATGATGATCTAGAAATCTTTAATTCATCCATATCATCAAGATTGACTGTATTTTGAGGAGGTAACTCTTCCTCATTCATATTTTGAGAGCCTTTCCACCTGAGGTGCTCATCTTCCAACAATATATCAGACAAGGCTTCCCTGCTATTCATAAGGTTTTCAGTGGCCAAGTTTAGTTTTTTCACAATTGCATCTAGCCATCTCCTTTTGCTTAGTCTGGAAACTCCACTGAAACTTGTCCACCATTTGTAACCCTGCTGGTATTTGAAAGACCAGTGACATAGTTTCTAGCATTAGAGCAACATGTAATCCACCACTGTATGATAAACTAACATACAAGTGGTGTGTGGAAAAAACAAAAAAAGAAAACACAGTTGTATTACTTTATTTGTGTACGATCTATATGTAACCTCAAGGAATCTACAAAATGGAAAGTACTAGAAAAAATTAAGCTTAGCATGGGCCAGCATACTTTGTCAAGATACAAATACATTTTAATTTCTAAGCACAACCCACTGAATCATTAAGAATTGAAATTATAATGACAAAGCAATATATAATGCTCAAACATGAAATTCTTGGAGATACCTGACAATTGATATACAAAAACTACATATTGAAAAACACAAAATTCCACTGAAAGAAATTAGAGAAGACTTTATCAAAGGTCAATTTGATTCCTATGTATTCCGTCTGGTGAGGTCCATGTGTATAATGAGAGTTTATGCTGTTGAAAAAGTATTTTCAATGAATAAATTGTTATTCTTGCAAAATTCTAACATGTGATCTCTGGCTTCATCACATAACACAGCCTTCATCCAATATGGATTACATGTCATAATAAAGAAAATAAATTTTTCACAACTGGAGCAATAAACAACATCATGATAAATGGAGAAAAGTTTGAATTTGTCAAGAATTTCATTTTACTTTCATCCAGAATCAACGCTTATGGAAGCAGCAGTCAAGAAATCAATTGGAGTATTGCATCCAGCAAGTCTGTTGTAAAAGGTCTCTTTTTTTAAAATGCTAAAGAGCAAAGATGTCACTTTGAAGACTAAGATGAACCTGACTCAAGCCAATATATTTTCAGTAGCCTCATATGTATATGAGATGTGAACAATGAAAAATGAACACTATGAAGAATTGATCCATTTGAATTTTGGTGTTGAAGAATACACCATGTACTGCCAGAAGGACAAACAAATCTGTCTTGGATAAAGTACATTTGGAATGCTCTTAGAAGTGAGGATGACAAGACTTCACCTCATATTTTGGTCATGTTGTCATGAGGAACCAGTTCTTAGAGAAGTATGTCATGCTTGGTGAAGTAGAACATCAGTCTAAAAAAGGAGGGCCATCAGTGAGATGGATTGGCACACTGGCTGCAATAATAGGCTCAAGAATTGAAGATACTGTGAAGATGAATCAGGCTGGGCAGTGTTTTGTTTTGTTGCGAATAGGGAAGTGGAACTGACTTGACTGCACCTAACAACAACATTAAAATTGCTATAATATAGACAATCCTGCAACTATAGTATTAACAAAAAATAATTTACAAATGGATCCATAGGTAGATAGATATGGAAAGAGGTGTAGGAGTGTATAAGAGAGCATATCCACCTGCAGATGTAGCTTTATTGTTTGTGTTTCTACATACATAATTGTAGGTGCTGCACATATAGTAATACACAGTATAGAGCACACAAGGGGCACAGTTATGCAAACTTCTCAGACATAACCAAACACCTCTTGGGATGAAGTTGCTAGGCTCAAAGGTGAACAGACTTAGGCTAGGAAGACATGTAGGTCAATTGACACAACATTGTTCATAAAAACAATGTTCTGCTTTGTGCTTTGGTGAGTAGCATCTGGGTAGTTAAAAGATTGTGAGGAGCTATCTAAAATACAATTATTGGTCTCTGCTCATCAGAAGCAAAGGAAGTGAATAAAACCAAAGATTCTAGGAGCAATTAGTCCAGAGTCTAATGGACAACATGAACCACAACCTGCACCCTGCACAACTCAGAAATGAGAAGAAATAAATGGGGAATGTTTACTAATACTGATCATTCTGACTGGAATCACAACAGGTCCAGAGAAAGCAGGAGAAAAATGTAGAACAAAAGTTCTAATTCACAAAAAAAAGAAAAAAAGTCTTACTGTTCCGACAGAGAATATAGGAACTCCCGGATATTCTGACCCTAAGACACACTAGTACCTGGAACTGAAGCCATTCCTGGAGACCATCTATCAGTGAAACAGTAGAAAGGCCCATAAAATAAACAGTAACATTCAAGATTAATATATTCCTCAGAAAAATCAATTATACAAGATCAAAAAGATAACATTTGCCTGAAAGCATAGTTAGGAAATGAATTTGATCTGCAAATTTTCATCAAAGCACAATAAAGTCATTTCTAAAAAAAAAAAAAAAAAGAAGAAGAAGAAGAAGAAGAAATCAATAGATACTCTTAAACTGCTTTGAATGATACCCTAATTTATGATAAAATTATTCAATACTTAGCTATTTGGTATTGTTGTTGTTGTTATGTGCTGTCGAGTCGGACCCGATTCATAGCAACCCCTCTCCCTGGGTATCCGAGGCAGTATCACTATGGAAGTAGATTGCTCCGTCTTCCTTCCAAAGAGTGGCTGGTGGGTTTGAACTGCCAGCCTTCTGGGTAGCAGTCAAGTACCTTAGGCACTATGCTACCAGAACTCCTGGTATTAGTGAATTTATTAGTCAAGTAAGTTGTTTGCCTATGGGTTAAAATGAGGATACATAACCATTTTTCTTCCTAACCTCTTCAAACTTACTTTAACTCTTTTTTTCTTCTTTTTTTTTTTTTTTACTTTTTTATTGTTTCATAAGATGTATATGCTTTGAAAAGATGTAAATAGATTTTGACAATGGGAAACCAAGAAACCAAAAACAGCCTACTACCATTGAGTTGATTTCAACTTATTGTGACCCAGTAGGACAGAGTAGAATTGCCCTATAATATTTCTTTATGGAAGCAGAAAGCTTCATCTTTCTCCCATGGAGTGTCTTATGAGTTCGAACTGCTGACATTTTGATTAGCACCCACTACACAACACCATCTCCTTTAACAATGTGAAACTTAGAATAGGAATGAAAAGTGGAAATCAGAATACATTTATTGCTTTCTTAAAATATTTTAACTAGGAATAAAAGAATAACATGAGAAACTGACTAATCAAGTATTCTTAGTGAAAAAATTCAGTGTTTAAATTTTACTTGTGACTAAATTATAGAATGGTAAAGAAAAAAGAGGCCAAAGCTTAGTCAAAATTTACCATTTTCCAATGACAGAAGTCACATACTGTGGTGGTTGTTATGTGCTATCCAGTCAGACCTGACTCATAGCAACCCTTCCTTGGGTTTCTGAGGCAGTATCACTATGGAAGTATATTAGCAACCTTTATCAGGTATATTGTAGTAGATAATTTTCATCATGGATAATAATGATGATAGATTGGATATAGATGTGTGCTTGCTGCAAGAAGAATTTCTAATAGTCCTACAACCTCTTGATTTAGTGGATTATTTATTCATATGTTGACCTTAAGCACAATTATTCAAACCACATCACATTGGAAAGTATAGAGGGTACCTTTAAGTAAAAGAAAAGTCAAAACCAATATATATGGTCACTCAAATTATTATCAATTTTGATATACCTCAGAATATTTTTTATTTTTTTTATGAAGCCAATTTTACTGCAACAGAAAAATGAGAAAACATATTGTGATACAGTGAATTACTTAGTATGGTTCACCAAGCCATATTCTCTTTAACTTCCACCAAATGACTGGTTGGGACTATGCAAATGTAAGGAACCATCAAGGGTATTGCACAGCTTGCTCATAATGTAAATAAGGTTCATGGCATCCTTCAGTGAGTGGGACCATGGAAATAAATTGTGTGGAATAATCCTAACATGGGGATTAGTCACTTTTGCAATTCAGTTAGGTTTAAAATGAATCATCACAGAAGCAGAAAGGGAGGAGCTCACTACCATCAAGAAAGACAAGCAAGGAGTGGAATATATCCTTTGGACTTGAGATCTTTTGAGTTGATTTTCCCTGACTCAGGAGATATAGAGTGAGCTATAACACTTCGCAAAGAAGGTGAGGTGTGACTTGAACCAGTGGCAGAGAAAGGACAGTGACAGACTCGCAGCAAAACCAGAAGCAGATCTGGCAGCAGCCAGTGAGGTGGGCTTCCAGGCTCATTGAGTGAGAGATCTGAGTGCCTTCAGGGAAGTTTTCTAGTGGAGTAGGGTACCTTTGGCAGAGGCAGAGCTGAAAGAGCTTTGTGCAGAGGCTAGGCCAAGTGCCAGAGAGAGATCTACCTTCAGGCACAGCTGAGGGTAGACTGTCCTTATTGAAGAACTGTATCCTGAACATTCCTTATCCTTAATTGTAACTTGGTACTTCTCTTCCAAATCAAAACCAAACACACTGCCATTGAGTTGGGTCTGACTCATAGCGACCCCTCCTTGGTTTCTGAGGCAGTATCACTACGGAAGTAGATTGCCCAACCTTCCTTCTGAAGAGTGGCTGATGGGTTTGAACCATCAGCCTTCTGGTTAGCATTTAGAAAACCATAATTAGGATTGCCTGAGAGTTCTGTGTGGCCCAGTGTAATAAATTACCAAATGCACCAGAGGAGAAGAGCATGCCATGGGAGGGAAGATTTTTGTTAGAATAGGTAAAAACATTGGAGGATGAAGGCATGTCTGATCTCTACCTCTTAGAAATCACCCTTAATTTGTTGATCTTATTCTTCCTCCTCCCCCCCTTAAGAAGTTAGAGGAGGTCAAATGCTGCTCCCACACTGTTTTTCACATACTTACTAGGAAATTCCCTTCAAACCCATCAGCCACTCCTTGGAATGAAGGTTGGGCAATGTGCTTCCTTTGTGATAACGCCTCAGAAACCCAAGGAGGGGTCACAATGAGTTGGGTCCCACTCAATAACAGTGAGTTTGGTTTTGGTTTTTACATCACCCTGAAGCACATGACTTCTTAGAATGGAGAAAGGTCCTCATGAAGACTCAGTTAACATGCCATTTATTATACATAAGACAATAGGGTCAGTGTGAATTCTGAAAATATGATAAATTTCTCCAAAGAAATGATCACTATACAGTAATTTATCTTTCATAGCCAAAATACACAGTTCCTGGAAATGAAGGGCAATATGAGGGACCTTTATTATTATCCCTCCAGCTGGGAATGGTCTTACTTTCAGAGGAAATATGATTCTCTTAGGGAATACAAAAATGATTCCTTAGAAGAGGAAGTTGAATCTGTTACTCATTCACTTTGGCTTCACTTTATTACTTATTGTTATTCACTTTTTTCTTCTGAGAAAGAGAGTCACTAATAGAACTTTCTGTCTCCCTTCTTTTGTGGACCCTGATTACATCTCCTTCAGTATGGAAAAATTTATCTTAGTCGGGAAACCCACGATGATAATTTTTTTTTTTTTTTTTGCCTCGGAAACCCAAGGAGGGGTCACTATGAGTCTGGTCTGACTAGACGGCACATAACAACAACAACAAAATGTTAAATATGCATACAAGTGTAATTAGGAATGTTGAGTAGCAGGTAGCAGGTGATTGTTTGTTGATAATCATCAAAATTCTTGTCTTTGCAAGTTTTGCCTGAGTTACAGGGGTGAGAAAAATTCCTTGCCTAAAAGTTTTCAGTTTAAATTTTGGCAATAAAATACACTTGTGCAAATTCAGAAAATGGAGTAGAAAACTGCTTTGCCTCTAGAGCAATGGCAAGTAAGCACATTGATTTTGGCAGATGGTAGATGTGAGGTGTCAGTGGAAATTATGACTATCTCTTCACATGTCCCAACTGAATGCTACAGACAGGTCAGCTTGCCTACAGTGATTCCATGAGATACTTGTGCTTCCTATGTCCTGGAACTCTAGGAGCTCTAGTGGCATAATGCCTAAGTCATTTGACTGCTAACTAGAAGGCTGGTGGTTCAAACCAACTAGCTACTCCTCAGAAGAAAGATTGGGCACTCCTCAGAAGAAAGATTGGGCAATCTACTTCTGTAATGTTACTGCCTCAGCAACCCAAGGAGGGGTCGCTATGAGTTGTATTCGATACAACGGCAGTGAGTTTGGTTTGGTTTGGAGTAATGGACTTGTTGACTTTATTACCAAAACACTTCTAACTTTATTTTAAAGCTTTCATTCCCTATATTATAACCCTGGTAGTTTGTAATATCTAAAGCAGTCTTTGTTTTCTTAAAACAGATACACATTACCGAAACTTTACTTGAAAAAATTGAATCCTGACAGAGGTATCCACAAGTAAACCCCAAATAAGGCAAAACTTCATAGAGTATCATGACTGAACCTAAATTGCAAGCCCTTTAGGCAAAAGACCTATTTTATTCTCCAAAGTAAAAAAGCTAATTGGTGCTCTCTTATTCTAGTTTCACATAGTTCTGTCAAATTTTGTTAAATGATTCATATCATAAAGCATTAATGTGGGTGTCTTGTCAACTATGGGTTGATAGTTCAGAGCACACCAAGGATTAAGCTCACTGGCAGGTCTCTATGTGTCCAAAGTGAAGCTGCTTTCTAAATGAGGAAAGGTAAAAGAGGAACCCAAGTTGGCTGGAAATATTATACATGTTAGATTATTTCATGTGAAACAAACTGAGACTTCTGTCAAACTGATTTTATCTACTAGGAAATTATGCTACATATCCTCTCACAATGCAGACATTTATTATGGAAGCAAAGTGAATCTAGTGTATAGTTCTCATAAGATAATAACTACTCTTGGGAATTATAGATACTTGGTTAAGTTTAATATCTCTGCCTTAGGGATGTAGTTATATTATGATAAACATAGTACTCATCACTCCTTTTTTAAAAGATATTATTAGTATAGAATTTTAATATTATTAAATTTTAAATCTCCATGTTTGAGAATTCTAGCCACTCAAACAATTTATAATGATTCATTAAGTGTTCTGTCTTGCTATCTGCAATATACTTCCTAAGATGAGAAGTACAGATATACTGTGTTAACCTAAATTTTCAGCCATGGTTGCTACGCTTCAATTAATTGCATGATGATTATGTTAGATTTTATTGGGAAGTATGTTAAGGCAAGATTATTGGAAGGTAAATGTATGCAGAAATAAAAATAGCTGCTATAAAAATCCAATTTCCCAAATATTTCCAAATGTATAACGCTAGGACATTCCTGGGTGAATCTGGTGGGTGCCTTGTACAGGATGCCACAAAGACTATGCTCTCTCATAAGGACACACTCAGTCCTCTTCAGGACTTACTGTTTTATAGGATCTTAATGAACTTACATATTGATAATTAAGGCTGATTTATTTTAATGCCTGCCACAGAGATTCACTTATCAGACTAGTAAAATTTAAAGTATCAGCAAATAGCAGTAACCTTAAAATCTTCCCCATCTCCCTGATAATTCTTGACCTGGTCTCACACAAATCCAAATTAGAAAATAGAGTCAGAAAGACCACTAGAAGAAGCTTCTAGTTCAAGTTCACAGTGCAGGAAAGGATTATCTGATAAAGAAAACATCAGAAGTTGACACTTGCAGGGCATAGAGCTCTGAGTTGAGGGGAAATTTCTCTTCAACGTGAGAAACTGTATTCCCAAGAAAAGTATGGGAAAAACCCCATTAATGCCTTTCTCTCTCTGTGTACCAGCTCTTTGTTCAGGGATTCATGTTCAGTGAAGAAAATTATGTGGTAGAGGGAGGGTAAGTATTTTCACCTTCCAAGCTGAAGGATCTAAAAGAGGAACTAAAAACAAAAAAAAATCAAATTAGTTGCTGTAGAGTCTGTGTGACTCATGACAACCCTGTGTATGCACAGTGGAACTATGTTCCCTAGAGTTTTCATGACTATGAATTTTGTAACTTTAATCACCAGGCCTTACTTCTGAGGTGCCTCTGAATGTGTTAGAGACATTCACTTGTTGGATTCTACCAAAGTAATTATAGAGAGGGAGGACCTATGAAGAGTAACCTCTTAGATTCAACACTAGCTTATGCCAATCTTATCTTAAACACTGTAAAAGAAAACAATGTAAAGTACAATGATTTCTTATCAGAAACCATGGAAGACAGAAGTACATGACACAACAAATTTATACTGCTGAAACAACAAGGTTCCCATAGAAATATCCTTCAGAAATGTGAAATAAGGAAATATCAAATGAGTGAATATAATATATTGTAATAAGGAAAACATATGAGAATTTTATTGCCAGCAAACCTGTTCTAGAAGAATTACTAAAGGAAGTTTATCAGAGAGAAGGGAAATATTACCAGAAGGAAACTTTGGGTATCAGTAATGCAAGAAAAAGGGCCATAAATTATAAATAAACAGCTAAATAGAATACCTACTTTTCTCCACTTGAGATGCTGAGATATCTGAAAAATAATGGTGGAGTGGTTAAGGGCTCAGCTACTAACCAAAAGGTCAACAGTTCACACCCACCAGCTGCTCCTTGGAAGAAAGATGTGGTAGGTAGTGTGCTTCCATAAACATCACAGCCTTGTAAACTCTATGGAACCACTCTTCTCTGTCCTACAAAATCACTCACTATGAGTGAGAATTGCCTTGACAGCAATGGGTTTGGTGTTTTTGTTGGGTTATTCAAAAATAAATATCATATCTATTAAAAAACTGCAACATCAATCTTGTTGTTTTTGTTAGGTGTCATTAAGGCGATACAGAGTCATAGCAACATTGTGTACAACAAAATGAAACACTGCTTGATCCTGCACCATTCCTTGCTATACCTGAGCCCATCATTGCAACCACTGTGTCAATCCATCTTGTTGAGGGTCTTCCCCTTTTTCACTGACTCTCTACTTTACCCACTATAATATCTTCCAGAGAATGTTCCCTTCTGACCACATGACCAAAGTAGATGAGATGACTTTTAGCCGTTTCCACTTCCAAGGAGCATTCTGTCTGCACATCTTCTAGGACAAATTTGTATGTTCTTTTGTCAGTACAAGATGCTTTCAGTACTCTTTGCCAACACCACAGTTCAAGAGCATAAACTCTTCGTTGGTCTTCCTTATTCATTATTCAGCTTTCACATGCACATGAGACCACTGAAAATGCCATGGCTTGAGTAAGGTTCAACTTAGTCTTCAAAATGATATCATTGCTCTTTAACATTTTAAAGACATATTTTACAGTAGATTGTTGTTTTTCTGTAAGCTGCTATCAAGTTGGCTCCAACTTACAGTGACTCTAGGTACAATGGAATGAAACACTGTCTGGTCTTGCGCCAGCTTCACAATTCTTCCTATACCTGAGCCTGTTGTTGCAGCTACTGTGTCAATCCATCTCATTGAAGGCCTTCCCCATTTTCACTGACCCTGCACTTTACCAAGCATGATATCCTTCTCAGAGAATGGTCCCTTCTCTCAACACGATTAAAGCAGGGGAGACAAATTCTGGCCATACTCACTTCCAAGGAGCATTCTGGCTTCCCTTCTTTCAGGACTGATTTGTTAGTTCTTTTGGATGTCCATGGTGTTTTCAGTATCCTTCGCCAACATCACAACTCAAAAGTGTCAACTCTTCTTTGGTCTTCCTTATTCATTGTCCAGCTCTGATGTGTATATGGGGTGATTGGAAGTGCCATGGCTTGGATTAGGAACACCTTAGTCTTCAAAGAGACATCTTTGCTCTTCAGCACTTTACAGAGGTGTTTTGCAGATTTTCCCAGTGCAATATGTCATCTGATGTCACTGCTCCTTCCATTGGTGTTGATTGTGGAATCAAGTAATATGAAATCTTTGATAACTTCAATGTTTACCCCATTTATCATGATTCTGCTTATTAGTCCAGTTGTGAGGATTTTCATTTTCTTTATGTTTAGGTGTAAACCATACTGCAGACTCTAGTCTTTAATCTTCCACTGTGAGTGCTTCAAGATATCCTCACTTTCAGCAAGCAAATTTGTGTCATCTGCACATCACAGGTTGTTAATGGTTCTTCCTCCAATCCTGATGCCACATTCTTCTTCATATAGTCCAACTTCCCAGATTATTTGTTCAGCATACAGATTTAATAAGCATGGTGAAAAGATACAAGCCTAACACACTCCCTTCTTGATTTTAAACCATGCAGAACCCCCTTCTTCTGTTTGAATGACAGCATCTTGGTCAATGTACAGGTTTTTATGAGCACAGTTAAGGAGTCTGGGATTGTGATTACTCTCAATGTTATCCATAATTTGTTATGATCCACACAATTGAATGTTTTTACATAGTCAATAAAATACAAGTAAGTATCTTTCTGGTATTCTTTGCTTTCAGCTAAGATCCATCTGACATCAGCAATGATATACCTCATTCCACTTCCTCTTCTGAATCCAGATTGCTTTTCGGGAAGTTCTCTCAATACATTGCTGTAACCATTTTTTTAAATATCTTCAGCAAGATTTTACTTGCATGTTATATTAATGATATTATTTGATAATTTCCACATTCTGTGGTATCAACTTTCTTGGGAATGGATACAAATATGAATCTCTTCCAGTCAGTTGGCTACATAGCTGTCTTCCAAACTTCTTGGCACAAGCCAGTGAGTGCCTCCAGTGTGGCACCCATTTGTTGAAACATCTCAATGGGTGTTCTAGCAATTCCCGGAGCCTTGTAATTCCCCAATTACTTCAGTGCAACTTCAACTTTTTTTGTCAGTACCATTGGTTCTTGATTATATGCCACCTCCTGAAATGGATGAACATCAACCAATTATTATTGATACAGTGATTCTGAGTATTCCTTCCATCTTCTTTTTATGTTTCTTTCATCATTTAATATTTTGCCCATAGAATCTTTCAATACTACAACCTGAGGCTTGAATTTCTTCATCAGTTCCTTCAGCTTGAGCCAAATTCATTCTTCCCTTTTTGTCTTGTAATTCCAGTTCCTCACACATTTCATTATAATACTTTATTTTTTCTTATCAAATCACAGTTTGAAATCATCAGTTCAGATCTTTCATTTAATCAATTCTTCCTTTCACATTAGCTATTCTCCGCTCAAGACCAAGTTTCACAGTCTCTTCTGACATCCTTTTGGTCTTTTCATCCAGTTTATTTTATTTTTAATGACTGGCATCATCTCTATCACCCAGGCCATATTTCCCAACTACAGATTGTTTCTTTGTTTCCAACTTTAGCATTCTAATCACTTCTAGCTGTTATCAGGTGCCATCCAGTCATTTCCAACTCATAGCAACTCCATGCACAGCACAACGAAACACTGCCTGCTCTCATGCCAGCTCAATGATCCCTGCTATACATGAGTCCATCATCGCAGCCACCATATCAATCCATCTCATTGAAGGCCTTCCCCTCTTTCATTGACCCTCCACCCTACCCAGCATGACATCCTTCTCCAAGGAATGGTCCCGTCTGACAATATGACCAAAATAGGTGAGATGAAGTCTGGCCTTTCTCGCTTCCAAGGAGCATTTCGGGTGCACTTCCTCCAGCACAAATCTGTTAGTTCTTTTAGCAGTCCATGGTACTTTCAGCATTTTTCACCAGCACCACAACTCAAAAGCATCAACTCTTCTTAAGTCTTCCTTATTCATTGTCCAGCTCTCACATGCATATGTGGTGACTGGAAATATCACAGCTTGTGTCAGGCACCCTTTAGTCTTCAAGGAGACATCCTTGCTCCTCAACACTTGAAACAGTTCCTATGTGGTGTACTTTCCCAATGCTACACATCATCTAATGTCCTGACTTCTGCTTCCATTGGCATCAATTGTAGAACCAAGCAATGTGAATTATTTGACAACCTCAAATTTCTCTCCATTCATTGTGATGCTGTTCATTGGTCCAGTTGTGAGGATTTTTGTTTTCTTTATATTGAGACATAATCCATACTGCAGACTGTATTCTTCAACCTTCACCAGTAAGTGCCTCAATTCATTCTCACTTTCAGCAAACAAAGTTGTATAGTTTGCATATCTCAGATTGTTAATGATTCTTCCTCCAATCCTGATGCCATGTTTTTCTTCATATAGTCCAGCTTCTTGGATTATTTGCTCAGCATATAGATTGAATAAGTATGGGGAAAGGATATAATATTGATGCACTCCCTTTTAAACCATGCAGTATCCCCTTGTTCTGTTTGAATGACAGCCTCCTGGTGAAGGTACAGATTCCTCATGAGTACAATCAAGTGCTCGGGAATTCCCATTCTTCTCAATATTATCCATAATTTGTCATGATCCACACCATCAAATGCCTTTGTATAGTCAACAGAACACAAGTAAACATCCTTCTGGTATTCTCTGCCTTGAGTCAAGATCCATCTGACAACAGCTATGATATCCATTTTTCCATGTCCTCTTCTGAATCCAGCTTACACCTCTAGAACATCTCTGTCAATATACTGCTGCAACTGTTTTTGAATTATCTTCAGTAAGATTTTACTTGCATGTGATGTTAATGATATTGTTTTATAATTTCCACATTCTGAGGAGTCACCTAGATTCCATCACTAGTAATTATCAGTATATCTTGATTGATTGGTTGGTTAATTTCAGACTGCAGAATTTGGTAAAAATCTTCAATTTATTCATCTTTGGTATTAGAGGTTGGTATATAAATTTAAACATTAATAGTATTAACCAATCTTCATTGTAGGCTTATGGCTATTATCCTATCATTGACAGCACTGTACTTCAGGATCGATTTTGAAATATTCTTTTTAATGATGAATATTCTACCATTCCTCTTCAATTTGTCATTCTTGGAATAGAAGACCATATGATTGTTTGATTCAAAGTGGTCAACGTCAGTTCATGTCAGTTCACTAATGCCTAAGTTATCTATCTTTATGCATTCTATTTCATTTTTGACAACTTCCAATTATTCTAGATTCATACTTCATACATTCCATGTTCTGATAATTGATGAATATTGGAAGATGTTTCTTTCTATTTTGAATCATGCCTTGTGGTAGGTAAGGTTGTGTATCAACTTGGCTGGGCCTGGTTTTGAGAGCCTGGACAGCTGGATATATCTATTCCACGTGATGATATTAGTAATCAGTTCCATGGTGGAATGTGCCATGAGCAGCTGAGTAGCTGCCTTAGGGATGTGGTCTGCTTCCAGTATATAAGGAGAAGCTTGGAAAAATATCTTGCGCTATTGACACATCTATATTCTGCATTTGGCCAAATCTTCATCTCAAAGACCTGCCATGTTGTCTGACAATCTTGGGACAGTTAATGAACATGAAATAGTGGTTGCCTGTTTTGCTTGATAATTTGGGGACTGTGTCATTTTGCTTTTTTACCTTTAGTTTGTCAGTCTCAGCAGCCAACACCTTTCTGAGTTAAGAGAAACTTTCATATTTAGTGGGACCAGAGCAAGAGACAGAGTTGAAAGTCAAGCCAGCCCCTAGAGCTAGAACGTTGAACTCAGAGTTGTAGCCTCTGAAACTGTTAAGAGAATAAACTCCTGTTTGTTAAAGCCATACATTTGTAATATTTTCTCTTAGAGTGTCACTAGATAACCAAAACATGCCCCACCAGCAGATTTAGATCCCAAAACTTTACTCCATCCACATCATTAAGGTCAACTCTACTTTGAGGTGGAGCTCTTTCCCTGTTTTATTTTGAGAGGCTTCCAAATTGAGGGAAACTCTATAAAACAGTGTTTCTCTGCTTATCATGAAGTTTTCCTGTATCAATCAGTAACTCACTCTTATTCATTACATTTTCACTGGCCGTTTTTTTCAGAAGTGGATGCATCATCCTTCTTTCTACTCTGTCTCAGTCTGGAAGCTCCTCTGAAACCTGTCCACCTTGGGTGATATTTGAATAGCTGGTAGCATAACTTCCAACATCACAGCACACATGCAAATGACCACAGAACAGAAAACGGACAGATGAGTGGTGGGGAACATAAATAGTCAGAGTAATAGAATCTCTATTGTATTAAGGTTTCTACATTCCAATTTAAGCAGCTGTATATAAATTCTAAGTATATTTTCAAAACTTAAATATGTGGTTTAATCCACAGTATTTGACCTGCAACCCATAGTTTACTCTTCTGTGGTTTAAATATATCAATTAAATGGCACAGATGTTCACACTGGATTAATAAAAATACACAGCTGCATGTTTCCTAAATGAATTTCAGATGCAAAAGGTAAATGTGAGATAATAACATACGTAGGTTAAAAATCATAAGTATACACAAGATATGCCAGAGACTGACTAACTAAAAGTAAAACACCAGTGTATCTGCATTATTATGAGGTAATGTATACTTTGGAGTAAAGGCAATTTCTAATGATAAAAATGATGTTGTATGATGATAAAATGGTCAACTTACAAAGAAGACATAACCCACTGCTACCAAATGTGATGCGTAGCAACTCTATAGGACATAGAAGAAGATGACAAAGTGATCCTAAGAATGTTTTCTTATAACCAAGGAATAGTTGGAGGAATAACTACTGGAATTTATGACTTAAGGTAAAGCTACAGTTATCAAGGCAGTAAATGGAAGAGAGATGGAGATCAAGATAAAGGAAAGTAGATATATGGAAAAATTAATCTATCAGATTAATCATATACTAATAGAACATAACAGAGAGGCCAAAAGAATGCCACACAAATTGAATAAATCAATTTATATCCAGGAATAAAGTCAAAAGATTATAAAGGTTTTTCAACAGAGGGTGTTTGAACATTGAGTACCAATAGGTATATATATAAGTTTGAACCTTAATATAAATTATAACTTTCAGGAAAATTAATTAAATAAATTATGGATATGAATGTAAAACATAAAATTATTAAAATTTTGGAAGAATAAAGGAGCTGTTTCCTGTAATATGGCAGACTATGCAGAAAGACTGCACAGACCCTCTTCAACAAAGAAAAGGGAAAACAATTAACACGGACACAGAAGATAATCCTGGACCCC
>NW_006922262.1:869411-871537 GCF_000298275.1 Orycteropus afer afer | reverse complement strand
CCCATCAATATGCTGCCTAAAAGAGACACACCTTAGAGATAAAGACAAAAATAGACTAAAAATCCAAGGTTGGAAAAAGATATATCAAGCAAATGGCAACAGTAAGAGAGCAGGAGTGGCAATATTGATTTCTGATTAAATTGACTTTAAGACAAAAACCATAATATGAGACAAGGAAGGACATTATATAATGATTAAAGGATCAATTGGACATGAAGATATAACCATAATAAATATCTCTGGACCTAATGAAAAAGCCCAAAAATACATAAATCAGACTTTAAAAGAGTTGAAAATCCAAACAGATGACTCCACAGTAACAGTGGGAGACTTTACTACACCACTGTCATTGAAAGATACTGGAAAGAAACTCAACAAAGATGCAGAAGAGATAAACAATACAATCCACCAACTTGGCCTTACAGACATCTACAGAGCACTTCGCACAACACAGAACAATATACATTCTTCTCCAGTGCATATGGAACATTTTCCATGATAAAACACATGTTAGGTCATAAAGCAAGTCTTCATAAATTTAAAATCATTGATATACTACAAAGCATCTTCTAAGATCATAATGATATCAAATTAGAAATCAAAAATAGGAAGTGTTCTGGTTACCTAGTGCTGCTCTGACAAGAAATATACCACAAATGGAATGGCCTTATCAAACAGGAGTTTATTCTTACAATTTGGAGGCTTTAAGTCCAAGATCAAAGTGCCAGACTCTAGAGGCTGGGTGAAAGCCCTTCAACTTTGGAGTCCAGCTCTGACTCGTGCTCCTGGCCCACTGGAGCTAGTGGCATTTCTTCACTCAGACAGCTGTTGGCTGAGGAGGCTGAGAAGCCCCAAGGTTGACAAGTAAAATGGCTTAGTTCTGATGTTACCAGACCACATGGCAGGCCATTAGCTTAAGTCCATTGTAAGTCCCAAGGTTGGCAGAGCATGGCAGGCTGCTGAGCAACAACACATCTACAAGCAGGGTCAAAGCATGCCAAAGGCTAGAGATCATTCTCAAAGCATCTCCTTATATAGAGGAAACAGACCACATTCCCTAAGGCAGCTACTCAGCTGCTCCCAGTAGATTCCAACATGGAGTTGATTACCAGTCTCATCATGAGGAATACTACATCCAGTTGCCCAGCCACTCAACCAGGCCCAGCCAAGTTGACATAAAAACATAACCATCACAGGGAGATGAACAGAAAAAGAGTAAACAAATGGAAACTGAACAAAATTCTCCTTGAGAAAGACTGGGTAAGAGAAGAAATCACAATTGAAATTCAAAAATCCCTTGAATCATATGAGAATGATAAGACTACATACCAAAATCTTTTGGACAGAGCAAAAGCAGTGATCAGAGGCCAATTTATAGAAATACATGTACACATCAAAAAAGAAGAAAGGGCAAAAATCAACACTTTAAACCAACATCTCCAACAATTAGAAAAAGAACAGCAAAAAAAGCCTAAAGTCACTAGAAGAAAGGAAATAACCAAGATTTGAGCAAAAATCAGTGCAACAGAATAAGAAGGACAATAGCAAAAATCAAAAGTATCGGAAGTTGGTTTTTTGAAAAGATCAATAAAATTGACAAACCACTGGCAAATTTAACAAAGGAAAAGAGGGAGAGAGTATAAATAACATGAATAAGAAATGAAATGGGTGACATCACAACAGAACCAACTGAAATAAAAAGGAAAATATCAGGATACTATGAGGAATTGTACTCCAACAAATTTGAAAATCTGGAAGAAATGGACAGTTTTCTAGAAACACACCATTGCCCTAAACTAACGTAGATTGATGTGGAAAACTTGAACAGGCCCATCACAAAAGAAGAAATTGAAAAGGTCATCAAAAAATAACCAACTAAAAAAAGTCCTGGCCCAGATGGTTTCACTGGAGAATTCTACAAAACATTCAGAGAAGAACTAATACCAATCCTACTCAAACTATTCCAAAACATAGAAAAGGATGGAATCCTCCCTAACTCCTTTTATGAAGCAAGCATAACCTTGATACCAAAACCAGGAAAAGACATCACTCAAAAGGAAAACTACAGACCAATATCCCTCATGAATATAGATGCAAAAACCTTCAACAAAATCCTAGCCAATAGA
>NW_006922262.1:851803-867643 GCF_000298275.1 Orycteropus afer afer | reverse complement strand
GACTTATCTCTAGAATTTATAGAAAACTCCAAGACCTTAATAACAAAAAGACAAACAATCCAATTTAAAAAAAAATCGGCAGAAGACATGAATAGACACTTCACCAAGGAGGATATTCAAGCAGCCAGCAAACATAGGAGAAATGCTCACGATCATTAGCTATTAGAGAGTTGCAAATCCAAACAATAATGAGATACCACCTTGCTCCAGCACTAGTATCAAAGTTCAACAAGACAGAAAATAACAAATGCTGGTGAGGTTCTGGATAGATTGGGACTCTCATACACTGCTGGTGGGACTGTAAAATGGTACAGCCATTGTGGAAAGAACTATGGCAATTCCTTCAAAAGCTGGAACTAGAAATACCATTTGACCCAGCTATTCCATTCCTAGGTATATACCCTAAAGAAGTGAGAGCCATGACAAGAACAGATAAATGTACACCCACGTTCATAGAAGCACTATTTACAATAGCCAAAAGATGGAAACAACCTAGATGTCCATCAACTGAGGAATGGATAACCAAACTATGGTACATACACACAAATGAATACTATGCAATGCTAAAAAATAATTTAGAATCTGCAAAACACCACATAACATGGATGAAGTTGGAGGACATTATGCTGAGTTAAATAAGTCAATCACAAAAGGACAAATATTGTATTATTTCATTATTGTAAAATCAAGGAAAGGTTTATATATGGAAGGAAATTTTCTTTGTTGGTTACCAGGGGTGGGAGGGGAGGGGAGGGAATGCTGTTATATAGATAGAGATAAGTATTGATTTGGATGATGATAAGGGCAATGTACCAAATGTGAATGACCAATATGGTGGCACTGAAGAAGAGAAAGACATACAGAGTTACATGGGAGGTACAGACAACAAAGATGGACCATTTTGCACATAGAGTACTGTGATGTCAATGAAGGCAAACATGGGTATATGGGTGGATAGATGGGTGGAAAAGCTATAGTATTAGGTATATCTATGAAATGAGGAGTTTATCCAAGAACATGTATAGGGTTGACAGACAATGGTCCTATAAGTTTATGTGAATGATCAGAATTCCCAGGCGTATAGCAGAGTTGACAAGGGATAAGGTTGTGTTCACTGCTTGGTCACAGCCAGCTACCCAGAGGGACCAAGTACTTAAACCTGTGGGCTTGGGACCGTAGTCACAGGGGACATCAAGCTCAATTGGCATAACATACTATACAAAACTTTGTTCTACCTCCTACTTTGGTGAGTAGCGACTGGGATCTAAAAAGCTAGCAAGCTGCCCTCTAGATGCAACAATCGGTCTCTCCTCATCCAGAGCAAAGAAGAATGAAGAAAACCAAAATTCATGGAAACAATTAGTCCTAGTGACTGGTATACCATCCAATCTGCAGCCTATATGACTATGAGACCAGAAGAACTAGATGGTGCCCAGCTACCGCTGTCGTCCATGTCCACTTGGAATGGGATCTATGTAGGAGATCCTTGATAGACTGGGAGAACAATGTGGACAAAACTCAAAACCATTTGGAGAAAAAAAAAATAAAGGGGAGGGGACCAGGCTTGCTGGTCTGATAGAGCCTGGTGGAACCGCTGAGACAATGGCCCCTAGCTGCCCTTCAGGTATGGAATTGAATCCATACCTGTGGTTTCCAGCCAAACAAAGGACAGGCATATGAGTTGAACATTTTCCTGAGGTAGATATGCTCCTTGGAGAGAATAATCATGGGAGAAAGAAGGGCTACTTTTGCACAGGGAGACAACTTAGGGGGCAGGAGTGCATGGAGGGATGAACACAGGGAAGAAGTAACTATGGGGAGGAAGTGGGAGGGGAGCTGTTGCATTGTGGTAAATTGTGAACAATATCATGAGACAAAGTGTATGTGAACTGCTGTATGGAAAGTGAAATTGCTCTGTGAATTTTCACCCAAATCACAATAAAATAAATAAAGGAGCTATTTTTCATGATCTGGGATTAGGTAAAGACTCCATAGATATGACACGAATAACATAAATCATTAAAAAATGACAAATTGTAACTTATCAAAAATTAAAATCTTTTGTTTTCTGAAAATGATAATAAGAAAATTAAGAGACAGGCTGTAGACTGGAAGAAATTATTTGCATGTCACATTTTAGATGAAGAATTTGCAACTATAATGAAGAAAGAACACTCAGTAATCAACAGGAAAAGGTAAACAGTTCAATAGGAAGAAAAAGAAGGAGAAAAAAAGAAGTGAAAAGAACTTAACAAATAAAGTTGTGTGAAAGGAAAAGAAATGTGAAAATCTGCTTAATATGAGTAGTTATTAGGAAAATAAATTCAAATTAAGACCAAAATGACACTCCATTTTACAATGCTTAGAATAGCTTAAAAAGTAAAAATTATAACATCAAATGGTAGTTATAATACAGATCAACTGGAACTCTGATATGTAGACACTGGGTATGCAAAAACCATAGAGCCACCCTGTAGAAAGATCTACATGCAGAACACCTACCCCAAGGTGATGCCCCCTGCTATTCTAGGAAGATGCATCCCTTTGATCAATCAGCCATGAGACACCAGAGGGGCAGCATTCACAGAGAGGGGACTGGACAGATAGAAATGAGTAGATAAGAAGGGCTCAGGGAGGAGGTCGTTAGAAGGAGGGGAGAGGACGAGAGGTTTGTATGGTCTGGAATGATAATTGGAGCATGAAATCAAATATGCATGAACTATTGAATGTAATACAAATTTATTTTGTAAATTTGTACCCAAAGCACAATTTAAAATAAAATGAAATAAAATAAAACGACTTTATAGACATTCTGGAAAAGATGGGTGTTTTTTTTTTTTATAACCACATAATCCAATAGCATGTTAATTATAATTCTTCTTTGGTATTGTATTACTATGTTGTTGTTGTTATGTGCTCTTGAGTCAGACCCGACTCATAGCAACACCTCCTTGGGTTTCCCAGGAGGTATCACTAGGGAAATAGATTGCCCAACCTTCCTTCAGAGGAGTGGCTGGTGGGTTTGAATCACCACCCTTCTGACTAGCAGTCAAGTGCCTTAGACACTACACTAAGTTTATTATTTGGTATATAGAAATCTATATCATGTAAAAAAATTACACTATAGATGTTGCCTTGATAGATTTTATAATTTAATACACAGAAATGACAAATGGCAGAGACCACAATGTAATCAGAGGTACAACTTTAATCACTCTATTTTTGCTGGAGTAGGGTTTTGAGAAGGGATGAATTTCTTACATAAATAGTCCAATCTACTAAACCTAATTAGCTTTACAAAGGGGCTGCATTGTTCTCTCTCATGTAGAGAAAAAACTGTCCCTAGAAATGATTTGCATGATACTTATAAACAAAGATAATATTTCCAAAATTATTTCAAAACAATAAGAGATCTGCTCAATACACATTAAACTGTGCCTTTGTGGAACTAATCACTCAACATTCTGCATTTAGATGGCTATTCCTTCCTTCATGGTAAAAACTGGAAGTACTATATAACTGCTATTTTCTTTAAAACTCTGTAGAAGTTTGCCTCACATACAATTTGGTTTTGTTGCTATAGCAATAGCTACAAGGAAACAAAAATAAAAGGAGGAAAATTAATCTGCCTTACAATTTAGGTTCCTAGAGTGCACCTCCTATGTGGTAAGTGCAATAATTAAGTCTTGTTTACTCTGTTTTCTTTACAATCTTTGATATACCTGATGATATCATCACTACCTAATTGATTTTTCAGATAAGGGAAACAACCAGAATTAATTGCCCTAATCTTCACTCAAGGACAGCACATTCATTTTGAGCTGAAGCAAATTGCTTTTTTTCAGTTTTCAAACAGCTGGAAACTTTAAAATTCCTTTTCTGTATTATATAAGAACATATTCTCAGGGAGGAAAAAATTATTGTAATCCACAGGTTGAGTTTTTGGCTGTGGAGCTTGAAATGGACAGAACAAAAAGGTTTGCTCTTAAATTAATGTAACTTCCCCCCTGATACAAAATAACAGCATGAAAAGAAAATCTTTTCATATGATGAAGCTGTGTTCCAAGCAAGATGTGTTTTTAACTGGTTCTAATATATAAAATTTTAAAAAAACATGATTTTTTTAAAGAATTGTCATTTTCCCATATTTTATGCAATATAGATAGCACATATATTAATGATCTATTCATTATTATATATGATTATTCCAGAACAAGTACAAAAGATATGACAAAACATATATCTTTTCATGATGTTGCAATGTTGCATGTTTTTTCAGCTTAAAATATATGATATAAATATTTTTCACATTATCACATCATTGGATTGAAATTCTGAAGATTATTCAAAGAAAATATACTAATTTCTGCCTTTAAATAGTAACCACCTCTAAGAAGCCAGTCACTCCTTACTTGCAGAAGCAGTTAGGTTTCATAGACCAGGCAATTTAGGAAAATCAGCATCATATGCAAATGGAGGATGACTGCATCACCTCACCCCCATATCTGTAGTGTGAATATCCTGCCTGGCTATTGTTGAGATCACATTCCCCTTCCCCAAATTGCCTCAGGAGAGCTCAGTCCCCACCACGACCTGCAGAGGAGGGCTGTCCAGACTTCCATAGCCTGAGAGGCCAACTTGGCAATTCCTTCTTCATCACGAGTGGTTATCTCCCTTTCTCCTGACCTCACCTTATTTTCAGGATGCATAGCTCCAGCTCAACCCCTCAATTACTCAAACTATTCTTGGTGGCAAGGTACTCCCTTTACACAGGAAGGAAAGCCTGAATGCTACAGGGGTATGCACACTGCCTGCTGGATCCCCTCACCAGGTCCTTGCACAGCCATTCTCCTTTTCTTGCTTGGCAGCCCTCCTCGTCTATCCCTCTGACTCCATGAAAATGAACAATCTAGAGATTCTCTAAGGCTATTATGGCCAAATTTGGCCTCTGCCCTTGACCTTAAACTGAAGAGGCCACTGACCACTCACCTATTGACACCACCCCCATCCAAGTACCCTGCCTTCTTTGCACTTGTGCCTACCCAGGAGGGGGATTTGAGAAGGCACAAGGAGCTGTACAGTTGCAGTTCAGCTGATGTGTAGTCTCGTGGGCCCCATCTCAGGTCTCCTTCTTACTACATCCGGCCAGACCCTGACACCCATCGGGGCTAGGAGCATGACCCCTGGGTTTTCCTTCTCCCAGGCCCATTTTCAGGATACCATTTGCTGCTGTCCCAGCCTCAGCACCTTGTATGCACCAAGAACCCATTGGACTGCATGCTGTCCTGGCTCACCTCACTCCAGGTCCCTTCCATTCCTGGCGGGAGACCAGCTCCTCTCCTCTCTTGGGTGGAGAAATACTACACAACTTGAGAGTACTTTTCACATGCACATGGGGTTCTCTGGTCAGGGACCCCATAAGGTAATTTGGTGTTGGATACTACCAGACATACATCCTTAATGCACAAAAGAGTCAGAGAGTATTTATCTATTTATTTATTTATTTATCTATTTATTTATCTATCTATCTATCTATCTATCTATTTATTTATTTATTTACTGTTGTGATAATGAAAAATATCGGATAAAAAGATAGTTAATATGTGAGGGGTAGGCATATGGCCTTTCAGATCTCTGATTGTTTTACTTCTTTTCAGTTATCAGAATTTCTTTTTTTTTTTTAATTCCCTTAAACAACTATCCCTATTTTTCTTTTACCTGTATATTGTTAAACTTGTGCCCCCCTCATTAAAGTAGATAGCCTTTTTATTTTCTAGACAAAATAGAGAACATTACATATGGATATGTCCAAACTTGCTATATTACAATGATAAACTTTATGTAAACATATCCTTTCTTTTCTCCGGTTTTCTATACTTCTAGGAGAAATATTTATTTTCTGTTTGAAGATAATCTTTTCACCTCTATTCTTAATTCCATCCCTCTGAATAGGCTATGAAGCCAAACGAAACCATTTACTTTGAGTCCATTCTGACTAGTGGTTTCATTGGTTTCATGTAATCAGAGAAGAACTGAGCTCCACAGGGTTTTCAGGCTTTTGGGAGAAGATTATTAGGCCTTCCTTCTGAGGCTCTTCTGTGTGGGTTTGAAATGCCAATTTTTCCATTAGTAATAGAGTGTTTAACTGTTTATTCCACACAGGGATAACACGAAGGCTACAAAATGGGTAAATCTCACTGACAGCCTACCCCATAAAATTTTAATCCTATGTAGCTACCTACCTATACCCTTCTTTCCCTTCACAATCCCATTACTAAAATGATGATTACTGTTAAGTCTCTGAAAGAATACGTGTTCTCACATTTCTGTCTGTTCCTTAAAAATATTAACTTTACTATACATGATAAGTTTTACTTTTACCTGAAGTGTCATTTGGAAATTTCTGTAACCATTTACAGAAACACTTTTCAATGTGGCCAGTTAGTTAAAGTTGTATTTATTTATTTATCTATCTTTCTATCTATTTATTTATTTATCCTTTTTCTTTTTCCTACATTTTTTCTTAGCCAGAAGACATTTTTACTTATTATTCTTGTTCGACTCTTACCATATTCTTCTTCCATATTCCATTGCAATAAAAACCCCTTTATGTAAGGAATTTTCAAATTCTCTCTTTATTTCTCTAGCTATACCAGGGCTGTTTGAAATCATTGAATACTGGAAACCTCATTCTTGCACATTGGTATTTTAACATTTATTATTATTTTTAAAAATTTTATTTTTGTTTAAAATAAATATTTAATTTTTTATTTTGACTTAAATTGTACTATCTAGAATAAGGTTTAGAGAGTTGCATTTGACAAAATGCTGCATTTTATAGCTATTTAAATAGGTTTGCAGAGTTATATTTGATACACTGCTGTATTTTAACAATATTTATGTAGATATTCTTATTTACATTTTTCTTTAATATCTTGAAATTATTTCACCAATTTAATATAGTTTCTTGGCTTCTAAAATATGTTTAAATAATAGTCATAGTTTCTGTTGTTCCCATCTACCACAATCAGATAAAACATTAAGTACTATAAGTATTGTTTTTTAAATATTTCCAGCTACATTAAAATTCTAAAATATAGCATTATATGAATAGTAGTAGAGATTCAAGGAGAAATTTTTTATAATCTTGAATGCAAAGTGCAATAACTGAAAATAACTTGGACAATACATTTAGTGGATTTTGAAGCTCATTTCTATTTTTTCTATCAAGAAAGTAATGATAACAATTGCACTTGTACCTCACTTTTCAACTCTATCATTACCTGAAATTTCAAATTTACAATCGTAAAAAAATCCAGGATCCAACTATTTTCACATTAATGACGTATGTCTTGTTATTTTTGTTACATGCCATTAAGTCAGACCCAACTGATAGTAACCCCTCCTTGTGTTTCTGAGACACTATCACAATAGAAATATATTGCCCAACCTTCCTTCTGAGGAACAGCTGGTGGGTTTGAACTGCCAGCCTTTTGATTGTCAGTCAAGCACCTCAGGCACTATGCTACCAGAGCTCCCAAAAACATATGTCTAGCAATAACAAATGCCAACTTGTGAGGTGAATTAATGCTGACTGTGTTAAGATTATGTGTCAATTTGGCTGGGCTATGATTTTCAGTTATTTAGTAGTTATGTAGTCATGCAATTTGGCAGTTACGTAATGATAGCATCATCTTCTATTTTATGATCTGATCCAATCATCCTCCACTTTTAAATAATTCTGATTTATCACATATATTGGGATCTCTGGTAGCATAGTACTTATGGCATTTGACTGCTAATTAGAAGGCTGCCAGCCACTCCTCAGAAAGAAGGTTGGGCAATATACTTCTGTAGTGACACAGCCTCGGAAACCCAAGGAAGGTTTGCTATGAGTCAGGTTTGATTTGACCACAGTGAGTTTTTGGTTTTTTATCACATGTGTAATATGTGGTCTTTCCAACACTCTTCTGTTAGTTTGTCCTACTGTGATGACTTGTGTGTTGCTGTGAGGCTGGAGTTTATGCCACTGTTATTTCAAATACCATCAGGGTCACCCATGGTGGACAGGTTTCAGTGGAACTTCAAGACTAAGACAAACTTGTAAGAAGGAAGGGGCCATCCACTTAGCAAATAATTGGCTGGTGAAAATCTTAAGCAGTGAAACACTGTCTGATATATTACTGCAAAATATTATGAATAACCCTGAAACCTTGTCTGATATAGTTCCAGAAGAGAACCTCTCAGGTCAAAAGGCACTCAGATTATGACTGGGGAAGAGCTGTCTCCTCAGAGGAGAACTAATCTTAATGATCTGAATGGAGTAAAGATTTCAGGACATCTATTTCCTGATGTGGCACAACTCAAAAAGGGAAGAAACAGCTGTAAGCATCCATTAATAATAGGACCATAGAATGTAGGAAGTATGAATCTAGGAAAATTAGAAGTTGTCAAAAATGAAATGTAACACATAAAGATCAATATTCTAGGCATTAGTGAGCTAAAATGGACTGGTTTTGGACATTTTTAATCAAACAAACATATGATCTACAATGCCAGGAATGACAAATTGAAGAGGAATGGTGTGGCATTCATCATCACAAGGAATGTTTCAAGATCTATCCTGAAGTACAATGCTGTCAGTGATAGGAAAATATCCATATGTCTACAAGGAAGACAAGTTAATACTACCATTAGTCACATTTATGAACTAAACACCAAAGCCAAAGATGAAAAAATAGAAGATTTTTATCAACTTTTGCAATTTGAAATTGACCAAATATGTAATTGAGATATGTTGATTACCACTGGTGATTGGAATGCAAAAATTGGAAACAAAAAGAATCACCAGCAGTTGGAAAATATGGCCTTGGTGGTAGTAATAATGCTAGAGACTGCATGATAGAATTTTGCCAGACCAATGATTTATTCATTGCAAATGCCATATTTCAACAACACAAAAATGTGGACTTCTTCAGATGGAGTGTACAGGAATCAGGTCAACTACATGTGTGGAAAGGAAATGGAGAAGCTCAATATCTTCAGCCAAAAGAAGGCCAGGAGCTGAGTGTGGAACAGACCATCAGTTGCTTGTATGCAAGTTCAAGTTGAAGCTGAAGACAATTAAAACAAATCCATGAGAGTCAAAATATGACCTTGATTATATCCCTACTGAATTTAGAGACCATCTAGAGAACAGAGTTGATGCATTGAACTAAAATGACTGAAAACCAGAGAAACTGTGGGATGACATCAAGAACATCATCCATGAAGAAAGAAAGCCATCATTAAGAAAAGGAAAGGAAGAAAAGAACAAAATGGATGTCAGGAGACTCTGAATCGTGCCCTTGAATGGAGAGTAGCTAAAGCAAATGGAAGACATGACAATATAAAACAGCTGAATAGATTTCAAAGAGCAGTGTGAGAAGATAAAGTCAATTATAATGAAATGTACAAAGACCTGGAGCTAGAAAACCAAAAGGGAAGAACATGATGGGTATTTCTCATGCTGAAAGATCTGAATAAAAATTCAAACCACGAGTTGCAATATTGAAAGATTCTATGGGAAAAATATTGAATAATGAAGGAAACATCAAAAGAAGATGGAAGGAATCACTGCACCAAAAAGAAATGGTCGATGTTCATTCATTCCAGGAGGTGGCATGTGATCAAAACCAATAGTATTGAAGGAAGAAGTCGAAGCTGCACTGAAAGAAGTGGCAAAGTACAAGGACCCAGGAATTGACAGAATACCCATTGAGAGATTTCAACAAATGGATACCACACTGTAGGCACTCACTTGTCTATGGCAAGTGATTTAGAAGAAAGCTACCTAGCTAACTGACTAAAAAATATCCATATTTATACTCATTCCAAAGAAAAGTGATCCCACAGAATGTGGAAATTACTAAACAATATATCTAATATTACACACAAGTAAAACCTTGCTGAAGAGAACCCAAAAACTATTATAGTGGTATATTGACAGAGAATTTCCAGAATTGCAAGCTGGAATCAGAAGAGGACATGGAATGAGGGATATCATTGTTGATGTCAGATGGAACTTGGCTCTAAGCAAAGAATACCAGAAAGATGTTTACTTGTGTTTTATTGACTATGCAAAAGCATTTGGCTGTGTGGATCATAACAAATTATGAATAACAATGAGAAGAATGTGAATTCCAAAACATTTGACTATGCTCATCTGGAGTCTGTAAATAGACCAGGAGACTGTCATTTGAACAGAACAAGGGGATAGTGCATGGCTTATGATCAGAAAGGGAGTGTGCCAAGGTTATATCCTTTCAGCATACTCATTCAATCTTATGCTGAACAAATAATCTGAGAAGTTGGACTATATGAAGAAGAATGTGGCATAAGGGTTGGAGGAAGACTCATAAACAACCTATGATGTGCAGATGACACAACTTCACCTGCTGAAAGTGAGAATGACTTGAAGCACTTACTGATGAAGATAAAAGATTTCAGTCTGCAGTATAGATTACATCTCAACATAATGGAACTGAATATGCTCACAAATGAACCAATAAGCAGCATCACAATAAACGGAAAAAAGATTGAAGTTGTTAAAGATTTCATATTACTTGGTTCCACAATTAACATGGAAGAAGCAGTCAAGACATCAGATAAAGTATGGCACTGGGCAAATCTTCTGCAAAAGACCTCTTTCAAGTACTGAAGACCAAAGATGTCTCCTTGAATAACAAGTGCACCTAAATTAAGCCATAGTATTATCAATCACCTCATATGAATGTGAACTGGACCATGAATATGGAAGACTGAAGAGCTGATGCTTCTGAGTTTTGGTGTTTGCAAAGAATACTGTTAAGTACCATGGACAGCCAAAAGAACTAACAAATCTGTCCTGGAAGAAGTGCACCAGAATGCTCCTTGGAAGCTATAATGGCTAGACTTTGTCTCACCTACTTTGGTCATGCTGTCAGAAGGGACCTTTCCCTGGAAAAAGATATCACACTTGGTAAAGTGGAAGGTCAGTGAAGAAGGGGAAGGCCCTCAACAAGATGGATTGACATAGTGGTTGCAACTATGGGCTCAGGTATAGTAAGGATTGTGAAGCTGGCAATGTACCAGGAAGTATTTTGTTCTGTTGTACATGGGGTCACTATGAGTCAGAGCTGACTCAATAACACCTAACAATAACAACAACAACAATATGTGGTCTTTGGAACTGAAACTTGTCATTAAGTGAAGAGTGTTAGAATTGTAGAACTTAGTTTTCAAATCAGCATTCTTTTGAGAATTAAGAGGCATTATGCAGGCCACTTGTTCAAGTCCAGGAACAATCCTAATATCAGCAAACATGGCAGTCTAGTTGAAGACTCAGCTATATGCAGGGTCCAAGGGTGCCAAAAAGCTAAGAGACCTTTCTCAAAATTATCTTCTTTTATATAGAAAACAGACCACATCCCTATGGCAGTTACTCAGCTGCTCCACTATATTCTAAAATGGAGTTGATTACTAGTCTCATCATGGGAAATAACTACATTCAGCTGCCCAGACACTCAAAGCCAGGCTCAGCCAAATTGAAACACAACTACCACAAGATTTCTGAATAACTTCTATTCTATTATTTCTATAGGAATAGATATAGCTAATTAGCTATACATTTTTACACATGAGTACATGCATTTGGCAGCATGCAAAGACATATTATCATATATGTAACTGTAGACATACATTACTATTTCTGCATTTACATAATGATTTGCTTTGTGAATGTGAGTAAATGTTGTTAAAATATGTTAGAAATTAAATTAATTCAATAATTAATCTAATTATGGTCATTCTATTTTCTGATAATTAGAGACATTTTGCAATTATGGCAATAGTAAAAATTCTACTTTTTTACTTATCCAAACATGCTAGCCCCAAAATACCATTCATTAGCATGACATATCCAAACCTTGAATAAGAACATACTCTTATATTTTATTTTTGCTTGAAAATAGGAGAAATTATAATATAATAAATTTATATATCTATTGTAATTGATATCTCTAGTGACATCAAAGTTCAAATGTTAATATAATAATATTGTACTTTAAATCATAACAATTTTTCAATAAAACATATAGTGTTATTGTTATTGTTAAGTGCTGCAGAGTCAATGTTGACTCATAGCAACCCTTTGTACAACAGAAACACTGCCCAGTCCTGAGTCATCATCACAATTATAACTATGTTTGAGCCCATTTTTGGGGCAATGAATAAATCAGTCTCATTGGAGAACTTCCTGTTTTTCACTGACCCTTTGCTTTACCCAGTATGATGTCCTTCTCCAGGGACTGGTCCCTCCTGATTAAAAACCCAAAGTCTATGAGGTGAAGTTTAACCATCCTTTCTTCTAAGGAGCATTCTGTTTGTCTTCCAGGATAGATCTGCTCATTCATTTGGAAAGCTGGGATATATTCAGTATTCTTGTCCAAAACCATAATACAAATGTATCAATTATTTTTCAGTCTTCCTTACTCATAGTGAGTTTTCATTTGGTGAAAGGTTACTGCCTGATGCATATCATTTCTTATTTTAAACCTCACAATATCACATTTTTCTGTGTGAACTACTACCTATGCACATGTTCCACATAAGCATGATTAAATGTTCTGGGCTTTCCATTATTCAAAATACTGTTGATAATTTGTCATGATCCACACAGATGAATGCCTTTTCAGAGTTAATAAAACACACACACACACACACACACACACAAAGCTAAAGTCACTGCCATTAAGTCAATTCAACTCAGTGACCTTTCCTAGGGTTTACAAGGTAAGATCTCTACAGAAGTAGATTGCCCAAGCTTCCTTCTGAGGAGTGGCTTGTGGCTTTGAACTGCCAGCCTTCTGGTTAGCAGTCAAATGCCTTAGCCACTGAACCACCAGAGGTCCTTTAAGGTAAACATATTTCTGGTATTCTCTGCTTTCAGCCAAGATCTATCTGATATAAGCAATGGTATAATTTATTCCATGTCCTCTTCTGAATTCAGCTTGAACTTCTGGCTATTCTCTGTCGAGCTACTGCTGCAAATATTTTTAAATTATTTTCAGCAAAATTTTACTTGTTGATATTAGTGATGTTGATTGATAATTTCCACATTCTGGTGGATCACTTCTGTTTGGAACGAACACAAATATGGTAGCTGTCTTCCAAATTTCTTTGGTATACACAAGTGACAGCTTCCTGAATTGCATCCATTTGTTGAAATACCTCAGTTATTCTCTCAGTTCTTAAAGCCTTGTTTTTTGCCATTGCCTTCAGTGAAGCTTGAATTTCTTCCTTTAGTACCATCAGTTCTTGATTATATGGTACATCCTGAAATGGTTAAACACTAAACAATTCTTTTTGATACAGTGACTGTATGTGTTCTTTCCAACTTCCCTTTTTGTTTTCTGCATCATTTCATGTCTCCTCCATAGGATCCTTCTATACTGTATCTTAAGGCTTGACATTTTTCTTCTGTTCTTTTGACTTGAGAGGATGTTCTTCCTTTTTGTGTCTGTAGCTTCAAGTCTTTGCACATTCTATGATAATACATTTTCTTGTCTTCTCTAGCTGCCCTTTGAAACCTTTTAACTTCATCCATTCACTTCAACCATTTAAACCATTCACTTTATCTACTCTCTGTTCAAGAAAAACTTTCAGAGTGTCTTCCGACATCCATTGGTCCTTTTTCTTCCATTTATTTTTAGTGACCTTTTGCTTTCTTCATGGATGAGGTCCTTGATGTCATCCCACAACTCATCTGTTGTTTGGTTATTGGTGTTTATGCATCAAATCTATTCTGAAATGGTCTCTAAATTCAAGTTTGATATAATCCAGGTGTTAAGTTGGTTATTACATTGTTTCTGTCATTAGTTGTCATAAACTCAAATATGACTTGTGGCAACCCAATAATATTTTCCAAGGCTGTGAGATTTCAAAAACGAATTTCTAGACTTTTTTTTTTTCCAGATATATTTTTTGGTGAGTTTGAACCATCAATCTTTTTAGTTTGTTAGATTAATCTTTATCAAGTCAATTAAAACTAATAATTGTATATCTAAAAAAAAAAAAAAAAAAACACTGCCAATCAAGTCAATTGGGACTCTTAGCGAACCCTCCTCAGGTTTCCGAGGTGATATCTCTATGGAAGTAGATTGTCCCTTATTCCTTCCTAGGCATGGCTGGTAAGTTTGTACCACCAGTCTTCTGGTTAGTAGTCAAATGCCTTAGGCACTACACCACCAGAACTCCTATTGTATATCTACTAAATATGAAATATTGTAGTATTATACTTTAAGAACCAATTTATCTAAAAAATAAAAGGAAATATATATACATATATATAAGAGCTCTGGTGGTGAATCTGACTCATAGTGACCTCTCCTTGAGTTTCTGAGGCAGTATCTCTATGGAAGTAGTTTGTCCAGTCTTCCTTCCAAATATATATGAATTAGTGGCCACATTTTTAGCACCTTATATGTTGGAGCTTGTACTTTCTGCAGTTGTCATAAAATATTTTTTATATACATATATACTTAAAAAAATTAAACAAAACACATAGCCTTGACTTTATTCTGATTCATAGCTAGCCTATAGGACAGAGTAAAATTGTCCAGAAGGTTTCCAATGCTGTGCAATTTTATGAAAGCACACTACTACATTTTTCTGCTCCAGAGCTGCTGGTTAATTCTAACAAATGACCTTTCAGTTAGCATTATTTAATTTAATAACAAAACCATTGCTATCAGAAGAAATACCTGTCCTTTGAGGGTCACTCACAATTATTTGATTTCTAAAATATTCCACTTATTGTATTTAATTTAAAATAAAAGTAAATTTTATAACAAATTCACTGTGATTTAATGAAACAATGGAAACAAGAATCAAGACAGAGCCTACAAAAGTGCAATCTGTGGATTATGAAGATTGTATATATCCACTCTGTGGCTAGAATAATATTAACTAATTATCTAGCAAATATATACTCATCAGTATCACAAAAGCACTTATTACTTCCCCACATAACTTAAACTAATTCCTAATAAGTAACTAAAAATGTCAAAGCCAAATGGGAAAAGCTATACAAATTAAAAATAAATGAATTATTAGCATGAGTTACTAAATGGAAAAGAATTTTTTTTTTTTATTATTACATAGTATGGCGTACTACTAGCATTCATAGTGGCCTTAATTATAGGTAGATTAGTAAATTTATGATAATTTCCTTAACACCCTTAACACTGAATTGTAATTACCTATGTGCTGGTGATAAAAATAAGCAAGATGATTTTTATAATACAAGAAAATACATCAATCTGGATCTCTACATATCTGAATCTGCATATCTATATATCTGTACACACATTAATTTTCTAATAAAAGCCTTGCGAAGTAAGTAATATGTTGCATGCAGAACATAATTCTGAAAAATAAATAAATAAATGAGAGAAGCATCTGATGTCATCCCACTCATCTGTTGTTTGGTTATTGGTGTTTATGCATCAAATCCTATGCATTTGAATACAAGACATCTAAGTGTTGTAAATCTATGCTATAAAATGGCTTATATTTGTCCATCAAGATATGTTTAATGATTTGACTATTTAAAGTCATTTTATTAGAAGAGAAAAAGAAGCAAGTTTTCCAAAAGCCAATCAGTAAATTATAATTAGTTATGAAAAAGAGAGTAAAAATAAGAAAAAGAAGAAAATTAACACCAAATTAATAAACCCTGAAACATCTTCTTATATCTACATATATCAACAATAGTAAGTAGATGAATATGTTTAAAAATGTAGCTATCTTAATCTTGAAGTA
>NW_006922262.1:845697-850134 GCF_000298275.1 Orycteropus afer afer | reverse complement strand
TATTATTAGCAAAAACAAGTTCTAAAAGGCTATGTACATTTATTGATAATATTTATCAAATGCATTAAGGTACAAATATATGTGTTGTCAAAGAGAGATATTGATAGCAGATATTTTGCATTGATTTGGGGATTTTTTTTATACCCATGAAAGCAAATCTTCACTCAAAATAAATTAATCCACATGCAGCTTTCTTTCACCCAAAGTTGCAAATCTTTTTTTTTTTTTTTTTCCTGTTGGAAGCCAGGCTTACTAAATTTTAATCCCAAAGGCAGGTCTGAGAAGAGGTCAGGGTTCAATCAATCATATCATGATTAGGCCATAATTAATTTCTATTTTTTCCACCACCTTTATTTCTAAGCTCTGTTGTACCTAGATTTTTCAAGACATTTGTTTTTACTGGAATCCAAATAGTCCTTCTGTATGTCTATAGACTAACTCTCAGAAGGAAGATTGGGCAAACTAGTTCCATAGTGATTACCAAACCAAAACTAAACTCACTGCCGTCAAGTTGGACCCAACTCATAGTGACTCCTCCTTGGGTTTCTGAGACAGTATCACTACAGAAGTAGATTGTCCTGTCTTCCTTTCCAGGAGTGACTGGTGGGTTTGAACGACCAGCCTTCCGGGTAGCAGTCAAACGCCTTATGCACTACACCACCATAGTGATACTGCCTCGAAAACCCAAGAAGATGTTCCTATGAGTCAGATCCGAAGGAATAACTTATCAGAATAAACTTTATGTTCAAATTTAGATAAGTATGTATTGCTATAAAGTTTAGTATCAGAAGAAGAATTCAGAATGAGAGATCAAGCAAAAGAACGATACTAAATACAAGCCTCTTAATCCGATTGTTCTTTCGCCATGGTGGGGAACATGGTTCAAATTTCACACATTTTGTGTCAAACAATGTGTGTGTCAGCAGTATGAATGTCCTTTTTCTTGATAAATTACCTTTTTGCACTAACTGGGAAACTGGGCTCATATCTGGTCTACCCTTTTCTTTACTCTTTGGGGAATTTCCCTTTGGTGCTCAAGTTTCATAGGGATTTTTCCCATCTGTGTCATCTGAGTAGTCTCTTTGGACTTATTTCAAGGGACAGAAAACTTAGCTCAATAAAAAGTGTCAGATTTGATCCAAGAGGCCTCAGGAAGTACTTTCAACAGTTTGGATGCAAGTGTTACTTGTCTTAGTTTTTGGGCAAAGATTATTGTCCTGATTTTGTTGGGAGGATTCTCAGACTGGATCCAAGTAATGTCTTAAATAATTGTAATTGAATACTTGAACAAGGTTTAAAAGAAATCAAAAAGAGTTTGAGGAAGATCTCTAGTAATTATAAAGTGAGTTGAACTGACTGAAACAGCTTAGAATTATGTAGCTACTTTGATCTATGTGTGTTTCCTTATTTTTTTTACATAGTTTTAAGAGGATTATGCTGTTGTTGATTGTCATAAAATGGAAAATCATAAGGTAGAACACAGACATATACCTTATAAGCCCATTTGTCTGAGTAAGCTCCAGAAACCCAATGAATGTGTGATTCTCAGTGCATAAGTAATTTATTTTGGAAGGATGAGCATAAGGTTATTCCCTATGAAATGGATGTTAAATATACACTAAATGTCCAGCTTTTCCAAACTGTTGTTCCACTCCATCATCTCTCACATCAACTACTCTTCCTGATCTCAGTACTCTTCCTCCCATCTTACACACACCCACTCCCATCTTGCTGTTGTTGTTATGTGCCATCCAGTTGGATCTGACTCATAGTGACCCCTCCTTGGGTTTCCGAGGCAGTATCACTACGGAAGTAGATTGCCCCATCTTCCTTCCAAGGAGTGGCTGGTGGGTTTGAACCACCAGCCTTCTGGTTAGCAGTCAAGTGCCTTAGGCACTACACTACCAGAGCTCCCTCTCCCCTCTTAGAGTATATAATTTTCTTCAAGTTCTCATGGAACTCATAAATTGCCCAGGAAAAGGCTTATACAATTGCAATAGCTTACAAGTCTAAAATTTGTGAATCATTCTGGAGGATTCTCCTCACTAATATGTTTGCAGAGGGTAATGAACTTAAAATGGTAAGTCATAAAGCAGTTGCTGTTGACAAGACTATGTAACCTGGTGAGTCAGATCAGACAATAGGCTTCTGGATCAAGTCCCAAGAGCCAGAATCAAATAATGATCAACCAGATGCAGTATCCAGAGCAAGAGAAAGAACATTGCCAGAGTATGCATATATATATGGATAAACTAAAAAAAGAAAAACTCACTGGCATGAAATCAATTCCAACTCACAGTGACTCACATTGGATTTCCGTAAATCTTTACGGAAGTAGATTACCTCATCTTTCTTCCATGGACCAGATGTGGGTTTGAACTGTTACCCTCCTGTTCAGCAGCCAAATGGCTTATCCCAGCAGATCTCTTTATATATATGTGGGTACAGACTACAATTTCAAAAAAGCTAATGGTGGTGACTTAAGTCTCCTGATTTAGTAAAGTGGTGACTTAAGACACATCCCACCCTAATCCTGCCTCATTAACATAATAAACTCACTCCAAAATGGGACTAGAACTATAAGCCTGAGGCTAGGAATTATAATGCATCACAAAATGCAGGACTATGGCTACCAGGGCTGTATTAAGTAATTTATTGCACCACATTCACCCAAGATGGTGTCCTCTTGGACAAAATTTGCAGTGGTTCACCTAAAAAAGTGGATGAGGTTTTGTCTTGAGGACCTCAGTTTTGACCTAGAGAGAGCATTCATTTTGGGTGGTGTTCTTTCTGTGTGCCATCCTGAGAGCACTCTAAGCTGGCTCCAAGAAAAACTGCTTCTTGTGTCTATCTTGTGATCTGGACTTTCAGTAGCTACTCTGAAAAACTTTAATACAAATTTGTTCATTTGTAAAGTATATTGAAAACTCACTGCCATTGAGTCAGATCCAACTCATAGCAACCCCTCCTTGGGTTTCTGAGGTGGTATCACTATGGAAGTAAGAAAGGATAAATTATTTACTTTGATTTTTATAACAAATCCTCAAGAGTATAAAAAATAATTCTAAATTAATTTTACTAAAAGATTCTTTAAAGCATTCAGAGGGTTTTGTTGTTGTTAGGTGCCATTGAGTCATTTCTGACTCATAGTGACCTCATGCACAGCAGAACAAAACACTGCCCGATCCTGCGCCAGCTCCATGATCCCTGCTATACTTAAGCCCATCATCACAGCCACTGTGTCAATCCATCTCATTGAAGGCCTCCCCTTCTTTTGTCAACCCTCCACCCTACCAAGCATGACATCCTTCTCCAGGGAATGGTCCCTTCTGACAACATGACCAAAGTAGGTGAGAAGAAGTCTGGCCATTCTCGCTTCTGAAGAGCATTTGGGGTGTACTTCCTCCAGGACAGATCTGTTAGTTCTTTTAGCAGTCCATGGTACTTTCTGCATTCTTTTCCAGCACCACAACTCAAAAGCATCAACTCTTCTTTAGTCTTCCTTATTCATTGTCCAGCTCTCACATGCATACAAGGCAATTGGAAATATCATGGCTTGTGTCAGGTGCACCTTAGTCCTCAAGGAGATGTCCTTGCTCCTCAACACTTGAAACAGTTCTTTCCCCGATAGGCAGAGTATAGACTTATGAAAATAGAATATTTTCCTATCTCCAGATTATATTATTAAATTAGATTATAATATTCTTTAAAAAAGCTTTATTTTCATTCATTTAATGATAAATAAGTAAGTGCTCATATTAATTTAATAGTCTTAATATTCCCCAAACTTCTATACTGATGTTCTGAAAGAGGTACAGCCAGAATGTAGCAGAAACAAGGATGATAAGAGTTTTACTCATATATTTTGAACACATCATCAAGAAGTACTCATTTCTGGGGAAGGACATCCTGCTTGGTAAAGTAGAGGGTTAGTGAAAAAAGGAAAATCTTCAATGAAATGATTGGCACAGTGGATACAAAAATTAACTCAAGCATGGCAATGATTTTGACGATGGTGGAAGATCAATGCTTTGCTCTTTTGTACATAGGCTGGCTATGAGTTGGAACTGATTCAATGACACTGAACAACAATAATATTCTCAGGAAATAAAAAGGATCCATTCTGACAAAATTTTTATGTTTAGTACTACTGACTTTAAAAGCACTTTATTTTTATTTTTATTTTTATTGTGATTTGGGTGAAAATTTACAGAGCAAATTCACTTTCCATACAGCAGATCACATACACTTTGTCCATGACATTGACCACAATTTAGCACAATGCAACATCTCCTCTCCCACTTCCTCCCAATAGTACAGTACTGCTTCCCTGTGACCATCCCTCCATGCACTCCTATCCCCTGAGCTGTCTCCCTGTGCCTGAGCAGCCCTTCTTTCTCTCTTGCTTGTTCTCTCCAAGGAGTGTATCTACCTCAG
>NW_006922262.1:844267-845325 GCF_000298275.1 Orycteropus afer afer | reverse complement strand
GAGGAGAGACCCACCATTGCACCTAGATGGCAGCTTGCAAGCTTTTAAGATCTCAGGCACTACTCGCCACAGTAGAAGGTGGAACAGTGATTTGTGTAGTATATTATGCCAATTGAGCTTGATGCCCTCTGGGACTATGGTCCTGAGCCCAAAGGTTCAACTACTCGGTCCCTCTGGGTAGCTGTCAGTGGCAAAGCAGTGACTAAAACCTTGCCCCTTGTCACCCCCATTATACACCTGTGAATTCAGATCATACACATAAAGTTATTGGACCACTGTCTGCCAACCCTATACATGTTCTTGGGTGCAGTCTAAACTTCATATAGATATCTAATGCTTCAGCTTGTCCACCCATCTATCCACCCATATACCCATGTTTGCCTTCACTGAGCACATTGTATTATATGTGCAAAAGGGATCATCTTTATTGTCTGTACTTCCCACATACCCCTCTCTGTCTTTCTCTTCCTCAATGCCACTATATTGATCACTCACATTTGGTACATTGCCTTTTTCTTCACCCAAATCTAAACTTGTCTCTATCTATCTAACAGTATTCCCTCCCCTTCCCTCCCACCCCGGTAACCAACAAAGAAAATGACCTTCCATAGATAAGCATTTCCTTGACTATTAAAATAACAGACCAAAACAATATTTGTCCTTTTGTGATTGACTTATTTCACTCAGCATAATGTCCTCCAAGATCATCCACGTTATGCTGTGTTTTTCAGATTCTACATTATTATTTAGGGTTGCATAGTATTCCATTGTGTGCATGTACCATAGTTTGAATATCCATTCCTCAGTTGATGCACACCTAGGTTGTTTACATCTTTCGGTTATTGTAAACAGTGCTGTGATGAAGATGGATGTGCATATGTCTTTTCTTGTCATGGCTCTCACTTCTTTAGGATATATACCTAGTAATGGAATGGCTGGGTCAAATGGTATTTCTAGTTCCAACTTTTGAACGAATCTCCATACTGCTTTCCACAATGGTTGTACCATTTTACAGTCCCACCAGCAGTGTATGAGAGTTCTGATCTCTCCACATCCTC
>NW_006922262.1:836771-838875 GCF_000298275.1 Orycteropus afer afer | reverse complement strand
GAGACAAAGTCTGGTCATCCTCATTTCCAAGGACCATCTCAGCTGCACTTCTTCTAGGACAGATCTGTTAGTTCTTTGGCAGTCCGTGGTACCTTCAGCATTCTTTGCCAACACCACAACTCAAAAGCATCAAATCTTCTTTGATCTTCTTTATTTATCATCCAGCTCTCATATGCATACAAGGCAATTGGAAATATCATGGTCTGCATCCTGTGCACCTTAGTCTGCAAGGAGACATCCTTACTCCTCAGCACTTGGAAGATTTCCTTCACAGGTGACCTACCCAGTGCTACACATCATTTAATGTCCTGACTGCTGCTTCCATTGTCCTCGACTGTAGAACCAAGCAATGGAAATTCTTTGACAACCTCAATGTTTTCTCCATTTATTGTGATGCTGCTTATTGCTCCAGTTGTGAGGATTTTTGTTTTCTTTATATTGAGATGTCATCCATACTGTAGACTAGTTTCCTCAATCTTCATTAGTAAGTGCTTCAAATCATCCTCACTTTCAGCAAGCAAAGTTTTATCATCAGCATATCTCAGATTGTTAACGATTCTTCCCCCAATCCATGTCTTGCAAAATTCTACCATGTGAGTTCCAGTATTATTTCTGTCACCAAGGCCAAATTTTTCAACTACTGCTGATTCTTCTTTGTTTTCAACTTTTGCATTCCAGTCACCAGTGATAATTATCACATCTTGATTGCAAGTTCAGTCAATTTCAGACTGCAGACATTGATAAAAATCCTCATTTTCCTCATCTTTGGCTTTGGTGGTTGGCGCATAAATTTGAATAATATTCATATTAACAGGTTTTCCTTGTAGGCATATGAATATTTTCCTATAACTGACAGCATTGTACTTCAGGACAGATCTTGAAACATTCTTTGTGATGATGAATGCCACGTCTTTCCTCTTTAAACTGTCATTCCCGGCACAGTAGATCATATGGTTGTCTGATGCAAAATGGGCAAAATCAGTTCATTTCAGCTCACTAATGACTAGGATATCAATCTTTATGTGTTCCGTTTCATTTTTGACAACTTCCAATTTTCTTAGATTCATACTTCGTACATTCCATGTTCCAATTATTAATGGATGTTTGCCTCTGTTTCTCCTCAATTTGAGTGGTGCCACGTCAGCAAATGGAGGCCTCAAAAGCTTTACCTTATTCATATGAGTAAGGTTGATTTTACTCTGATAATGCAGCTCTTTCCCAGTCCTACTTTGAGAGCTTTTTAAGCTAAGTGACTCATCTTCCTCCTCTGCATTGGACATTGAATCTGGACTATTCATAAAGTTGTGCAGTAATGTATCAGACAGTGTTTCTCTGCTATTCATAAGGTTTTCCCTGGCGAATTGTTTGAGATGTGGATGGCCTCCTCCTTCTTCCTAGTCTGTCTCAGTCTGCAAGCTGAGCTGATACCTGTGCCATAGATGCACCCCACTGGGTTTGAAACACCAGTGTCACAGCCTCAAGACTCACAACAACACATCACCACAGTAGGACAAACCGACAGGCAAGTTTGTCTCCCTTAGTTGTTGGAAACCCCTCCAACCACCCTTACCTGGATCCCTGTGGCTAACTCCTTGATCTGTTCCAGTCCCCTTTGCCTTTTTTGTCCTCTCCCTGCTTCCCACCTTGCTGCCTGTTCTTAGGTCCCTGGAATCCGAGAAACTAAATTACTTTTCTTAAACACAATTAGAAATATGCTTCTCTGTTTTTGTTGTTGTTGCTGTTGTTTAAGGAAAATTATTATTGTTATTTCTAAAGGCAATGATTGCATTATTTTATTTATAAATATTTTGTTTCCAAATGTCATTGCACTCTTCAAATTTTGGGGACATAAAGGAGTGTGGGTGCATTGGCAGGAAAAGTAACTATCTGCATTAATTACATCACAATTTAAAATAGAAGAATATAGAATCGAAATGCTCATTTACTAATTCATTTGGTGAATTAATGCACTGTCTTATAATAACTTCTTGATAATATTGTGAAATTAGTTCTGATCTTGCAGAACTTCTGATACCAGATCTTAAAATGTGTCAATTTATTCAATAATATAAGAACTTATACTATAAGAAAAAACTTGAAATAT
>NW_006922262.1:834585-836671 GCF_000298275.1 Orycteropus afer afer | reverse complement strand
TACCTTGATTTAAAATACCAGAGTCTAAAAAGCTACGGTGTTTGTTACAATATTAGCTAAATTGTTTAATTTTGATAATGATATTTCTTCGATTTTGATTTATTGTTTATTGTCTTCATCTATACTCTTAAAACATATTCCTTCTTCTGTGTCATTTGCCTCCAATGAAAGCAAGGGTTCAGTTCACATTAAAATAAATTCCTGGGCTCAAGTTGGAAAGCAAGCCATGTTGCTTTGAAAAAAAAAAAATAAGATTTTTACTATTAAAATACTTTATTTTCAATTTAATTGAATAAATATTGTTTCTTAGCAACTATAACATTGCTGTTTTTAGGTACTATTAAGTCAGTTCTGACTTATAGTGGCCCTATGTATAATAAAACAAAACAATACCCAGTCTTATTGCTATGTTCAAGTCCATTTTTGCAAGCACTATGCCAATCCTATCTTGATAGTCTTCCTCTTTTTTTTTATTAACTCTTTACTTTGCCAAACTTGATGTCTTTCTCCAGAGACTTGTTCTTCTTGATAATGTGTGCAAAGAACATGAGACAAACTCTCTCCATACTCACTTCTACAATTTTGATACTTCATGGAAAGTTACCAAAGAGTTCTTCCCTGCTTTTTTGGTAAAAGTTGGGACAATGAAGAAAACAAGCTAAACAACTAATTTAAAAAAGTCTCAAAAAAAAAAAAAAATGTACCTTAGAAGTAGTATTTTTGAGACCAGCAAAACATAAATTGGTGCCCATCCAATGATTAGTGATCAAAGATTCTAAGCAAATTATAATCTGGGGGCAGGAGCTGTCAGAAAGAAAGATTGATAGCAGGTATTTTGCTTGGATTTTGGGATTTTCTTACCCCTGTAGTCAAATATTCACTCCAAAGGAATCCCTGATTAAATTATTCTTCCAGCAGCTTTTGTTTAACTGGAAGTTGCGGATTCTTTCTTTCCTGTTTAAAGGCAACCTTACTAAATTGGAATCTCAAAAGATATGGGTGTTTGGTGGAGCATAGACTCTCCTGTGAATTTATATCTGTTAATCTCAGTAAAAGGAGGAGGGCAAGCTTCAATTAATCATATTAAGATTAACCAATGATTGATCTTACATTTCTCCTGCCTCTGTTCTTCATAATCTCCATTGTACATATCTTGCTTCTTTGGAGTCCAAGTGATCTCCCTATACACAAATATAATAACTGCTCAGAATAAACCTCATGTTCAAATTTTGGTGAGTTTTAATTATTTTTAACATTTTATTTAAAATATCAGTCATAATAATATGCAAAAATACTGCTGGTATTAGTCTCAGCAATACTATCATAAGACAAACAAACAAAACTCACTGCCATTGAGTCATAATCAACTCATAGTCACCCCTCCTTGGGTTTCTGAGGCGATATCATTATGGAAATAGATTGCCCAACCTTCCTTCCAAGGAGTGGCTGGTGGGTTTGAACTGCCAGCCTTCTGCTTAGCAGTCAGATGCCTTAGGCACTATGCCACCAAAACTCCTTTAGTACATTCATGAGGTAATTTATTTTTTTTGGATAGTCATATTTCCATTTTTATAGTTTTCACAATATATTGAAATTTGATGCTTATGGATATGATTTTTTTTAAAATATATTTTTAAAAGTAAGAGTCTTTATCACTAAGGGTATATATAATTATCAAGTTATGTATTTGTCTTATACACATAAGTGTATACTTATAAACAAACAAACAAAAAATTCACTTCCATTGAGTGGATTCCGACTCAGAGTGACCCTCACTCAGTTTCTAAGTCTGTAAATTTTTACAGCAGCAGACAGCACCCTCTCTCTTCTGGAGAGCAGCTGGTGAGTTTGAACCACTGAAGTTTTTGATTACCAGACAAATAAATGCCTTAACCATTATATCACCAAACCTCTCTAAACATGTGTGTATGTATGTATTTGTTTATACACACACACACACAGAAATGTGTATCTGTATAGATACACACACATCTTTATTTCTTTCTATCTTTATCTCTTTCTATCATTATCTCTTTTATCTCTATATCCATTTGAACACTTCTCTCTCTCTCTCTGGGTGTGTGTA
>NW_006922262.1:821740-834137 GCF_000298275.1 Orycteropus afer afer | reverse complement strand
TTAGTCACAGTTGGCAGTCTTAATTATTTTATTTCTAAAAATATTGCAAACAGAACAATGAAATTTTTATGAAAACTTAGTAGTGAGAAAATGATACTGTGGCCAAAGAAATGTGAGTTCATCTGTAACACATTTTTTGTTTTTCTTTTTAGAAATTTTTGCTAAGGTTTAATTTGTATCCAATACTTTTACCTAAAAGAAGGATTGTTGTTATAGTGGTGAAGCACTAGGCTTAACAGAAGAGTTAGCAGTTCAAACTCATCAACCTCTCTGTAAGAGTCAGATGTAGCAGTGTGATTCCATAAAGATTACAGCCTTAGAAATCCTCTGTGTGCTGCAAAAATGTTATGTGATGCCATCTGATCCCCTGCAACTTCACAAAAGGGAGGGAGGATTCAAAAGTAGGGCTGATTCCTATGAAGTGGAAATCACGCATGCCACCACCCTCTAATGTTTTCAATAATTCCGATAATAACCATACCTCCCAATAGTACTATTGATTTATCTATTGGGTTCAATAATTTGTTGCAATGACCACAAAGAACTCACAGATAATACTCACAATTATGGTGATCATTAGGAATATAACTGGTTACAATTCAGTATCAGAAATAATTCAGTAAATACTTCTTTAATCAGGACAGCTTATTCTCAGCATTCCACAGGGACATTTCTTTTGACCTTGACCTTTTGGCCCTGTGGCACCTTGGCCTATGCCTGCTCAGGTAAAAAGAGCTCCTTTAGCTCTGCTAATAAGTGCCCAGATTCTTCCAGCAAGTCTTCTATACAAATGCACACAGCATTTTCACACTATGTCCAGGAAGCCAGTTGCACTGTATCATGCTGGTCTCTTGGTCTTGCTGCCTCTGATGTGTCTCTCTCTGCCATCTCTTATGCTGGCTTTCTGTCAGCTCTCTGCCATCTCAGTGCATGGATCTGAGGTCCATTCCTTGGTCCTCTCTCTTGATGGTAGTGAGATCCCCTTTCTGCCTCTGGTATGGTTTATTTTAAGCCTTGCAAGATGACAAACTGACCAATGCACACATTTGTTGTTTTTGTTGTTATGTGCCATCGAGTCGGACCCGACTCATCCTTGGGTTTCCAAGGCAGTATCACTATGGAAGTAGATTGCCTCATCTTCCTTCCGAGGAGTGGCTGGTGGGTTTGAACTGCCAGCCTTCTGGTTAGCAGTCAAGTGCCTTAGGCACTATGCTACCAGAGCTCCCAATGCACACATTAGGCTTCCATATACCTTATTTGCACAATCTTACCCACACAAAGGTGTCATGTACCATATTTACATTATTAACAATCTTCCTAATTCCATTGGAGGAGCACAAATACCTCACATTTGCGAAGTCCCACCCAGTCATCTGTTGGCAGTCACAAAGACCATGGCTAGAAGAGTCATATTAAGTAATTCATTATTCTATAGGCCACCATCTGGACTTTTTAGCCATTGGTACTTTCATACCTGAAAAATTAAATTCCTCCTCCCAGTCATATAAAGTATAAACACATTCATGAAAGTGTTTGAGCCAACCACTTCTTGCCTTTGTTTCTTCCCCTACCCTTATCAAGCTAGTTCTCTGAGACAAGCAAGTTCTTTTTTCCAAAGAAACTTTTTTTTTTTTTTTGGTTGGAAGTTTGAGGATCCGCATCCCTAGGCAAAATCTAGTCCAGAGTAAGCCATCAAATAGCCACAATTCACATCACTTCACTATGTCAATCATCTTTTTCTTCATTTTGACAGATTCTGATCAGCTCATTCTTAGCCATCCAAGCTATATTGCTGAGTACCAGCTGTAATATTAGGAATTCACATACCTCTTGTTTTGGATCATCCAGTGTTGCTCTGACATGAATACCACAAATGAGAGTCTTTAGACGATAGGAGTTTATTCTCCTACAGTTTAGGAGGCTAGAAGTTAGTGTTCAAAGTGTCAGCTATAAGGATTGGGTGAATGCCCCTTGAACTTGGGTTTCAGCTCTACCTTTTGCTCCCAGTCCATTGAAGCTGGAGGCATCCCATAACTCAGGCAGCTGCTGGTTGCTGAGGCTGACAAATCCAAGGTTGACAAACAAAATGATACAGTTCCTAAATTATTAAACAACATGGCAGGTCACTAATTCAAGTCCACTAACAGTCCCAAGGTAAGCAGAAAATACGGCAGGCCACTGAGATGAAGACTTGACCAAATACAGGATCCAAGCATGCCAAAAAGTCCAAAGACCATTCCCGAAGCTGTCTTATTATAAACTGAAAGGAGACTATATCCTTAAGGCAACTACTCAGCTGCTCCAGTAGATTCCACCATGGAGTTGATTACCAGTATCATCATGGGAATAACTACATCTAGCTGTCCATACTCAAAACCAGGCCAAGCCAATTTGACACACAAGTTAACTACCACACCTCCCTGCACTCTTGTGTGTGTGTGCATGCACACACATGCTTTAAGTCAGGTTTCATATGGGTCACTCTTTATCAATATAGTCTAAGTGTCATCTTGAAGTTTGACTTCAAACTTCTGTCAATGCTTCTATTTGGCATGAGAATTTACAAGCTTTAACTCAGATGTTTACTTTACGCAAGACTCCCTTGTGTCTTCTCTACATGCACATATAGTCTCACACTCTGAAACAATGTGTAGGATAATGAAGCCTTTTCCAGTGTCTCCTGAGTTTGTGAGCATCTATCAGTAATATGTGTGAATTTAACAAGGCCCACAATGGCTGTTTCATTGCCTTCATCACCCTGTTCAATTTCTCGTGTCTGCCAGTCCATTCCTTGAGACAACCATTCTTGCAAACTCAGGCTTCCAAAGACATTGGCTTCCCAATTCATTTGTCACAGACATTATAACTATTTCAGATAAAGCCTAGGAGCACAGGACATTTATCTCACTCTTTCCTCTGAATCAAGTCATTTTTTTATAGTATCAAATGTGCTGAATTTTACAGCTTGCCTAGATATACACAAATAATCAAACTGACAGTCCTGGGGGATGGAAGATACCAAGGTAAAAATTCCACAGGCCTCCACTGTTATTAGCTGAAGTTTGGTAGTTTGACATTAATAAATATTTCTAAAGTTATTCTATACTTCTGGTCAATTTCCAGAGTCCTGAAATGGTTGTTTTATTCATCCCCCCCCCAAGTTCTACAATTCTTTTTTGAAGAAAAGATTTGTAGATCTCATCCACCCACTCGTATTTCCTTCATATCACTTATCTCACTAATATTAGTGACAATTTAAATTGAAATATCACCATACTTTAATTTCCTAGAAAATAAACATAATGAGCTAACATCATAGCAGATATATGATAGATATTTTATGAATATTAAAGAGAAATTATTCTACTAATGACCACACTCACAAAGATAATGTTATTGATAAATTTATTCTAAGGGAAATTCAAAGATAAAATAGACTTAAACAAATAAATGCATTTTTAATTTCTAAGTGATACAAAAAAATCTTTCCATATTTTTTAAGTGTTTGTTTCAATATTAATATCCTACTAATTGCAACTGCCTGTCATTATAGAATAACAGTAAAATTGAATTTTAAATATACTTAATTGCCTGAAATTTTTCACATGAAAATTCTTTCTGATTATGGAGTTATAAGGACTGCTGTAACTGGTATTTTTAAACTTCATCTTGCTAATTCTGGGATTTTTAGATATAATACAGTTAAAGGATGTTTATATTATGAATAGCTGACTTTATTTTCAGTGATTTCTATTGTATACTCAGTATTTGAAAATGATGTGAAATTGTGTGTTAACTCCCTACTAGCCACTACACACGCTTAGCCCCCATTATCACAGAGTCAATTTCATCTCATAACAACATATAATCCAGACTAGAATTTCCCCATAGATTTTACAAGGCTGTAAATTTTAGCGCAAGAAGACTGTCATATCTTTCTCTTGTGGAGCTACTGCAGGATTTGAAGCACCAACCTTCCAATTAGCAGTCAAGTGCTCAAGAATATCCAAATCATAAAACTAGATACAATCTTAAGGATTATTTTGAATATTCAACTAATTTCATGAAACCATCTTAAATAGTACATATGAGTTTCTTAGCTTGACTAAGGAGTTGATGCACCTCAGAAAATCATAATTGAAATCATTCTCTTTAAACACTGGCCTCCTTCTATTATAAGATGAGTGCTAACCCAGGAACCAGCAATTACAAAATCTATCATTCTAATTGTTACCAATATTTTTAATATAACAGGAACCAAATTGACTTGAAGGGGGAATTTCTGTTGCATGGAATACTCAAAATATCATATCTCTTTTTTCCCCAGTGCATTAGAGCTTCTGAATATACAAAATGTAAATAGGACCCATGAATAACTAAATGACTTAGCATATTAAATAAAACAGAATTTGTGTTATCTTGGGAGATGGGTCAGAAAAAGTGAAAAACGAAGAGAATGGGAAGAATCATAGACAGAATTCAGAGGGAAGAGTGGGGATGTACATTGAGTTAAGAAAATAGAAGGTAGCCAAAACAATACCTAAGATTCTAAGTCATTAGAATACCAGGGAATTTAAATGTTTTATTTTACTTTTATTTTATATTTTATTTCTTTTATTTTGTTTGATTTGATTTGTTCTGTCATAACTTTATCTGTAAGCTATGTATTGTGACCCCTAGTCAATTCCCAATTTGCTTTATGAGAGTAAAGATCTCTTGATTCTTATTGTGATTGTTTTATTAACATGCCTGCATGCATAATTCCAGGGGAAGTTCTATGTATAGGAAAGAACCTGTATCAGCCAAAGAAGTCCAGGATCATGGGGCTAAAGCCAATAAATAGTTATTTTTCTTGCATAAATAAAGAGAGACAAAAAAGAAAAAAAAAAGGAAAATAAAACAAAATCTATAAAGATATTGTTTATTGCATTAGAAGTATACTATGCTGCCTTTCCTGTCAGCCTTTCAACTCCTCTCCATTTTGTTGTTATTGTTCTGGCAGTAGCCTGGGCTTGTGTCTTCTTTGTTCTATTGCTTCTGTCTTTCTTAATACATCCAAATATGTCTGCAACCTGATTCAACATTCTCTTTCAGCAGTTGCTGACTAAGAGAGTACCCTTGTGGTTTATTCAAACACGTTAGTGTTTACTCACCAACCCTCCTCTTTTTTTTTCTTTAAACTTTTGTATTGTGATTTGAGTGAAAGTTTTCAGAGGAGATTGGTTTTCCATTCAACAATTTGTATACATTTTGTTTCGTTACATTGATTGTAATTCCCAAAATACAACAACACTCTTTCCACTTCCTTTCTGTTTCCCATTTACATTCGGCCTTCTTTCTGATTCCTCTTTGCCTTCTGAGCTTTTTCCATGGGCATATGCTGCCCTTTTGATCTTGTTTGTTGATTGTTCTAAGGAGTATGTACCTCCCTGGTGTTATTTTTGATTTTACAGACCTGTCTACTGCTTGGTTGAAAGTTAAACCATGAGGATGAGTACGGTTCTGGCCTTGAAGGTGACCTCGCCTTTTAAGGAGAGATGATCAAAAGAAGAAATTCAAGTAATTTTTTGTACAAGATTTACCTGATGATTTAGTTAACAAAAAGAGCACTTGTAATAAAATTTTTTTCGTATAGAGTAGTTATTCATTAAATATTTGCCTAAAAATTCTAATGGTATGGAACAAGGTCATTTGAGTTTTTAACATTCTAAACTATTAGTTTATTTAATTTGAACTTTCTGGTAGATTTATTTAAGTTCTTTTATGAGCTTGGATTTCTAATCCTCCCCTTTTATATTTTATAGCTTCATTATCCTTCAGCATTAATCAATTAAAAAAAAAACTATATAAAGTAAAGGAGTTAAAAGGCTTTTATAGAAAGATTAATGTAGGTACTGACTCCAGGGAATATTCTATAAATGTTTGTTAAAATCCTACTTAATTGAATGATATTGTCATACTTTGATTTCAATTATAATTTGATCCTCTATAGGTATTTAATATAATAAAGAAAGAATGATATTTTTCAAGGATGAAAAGACAACTCAGATTGGCTTAAAGGTCTTTCAATGCAGATATGATTTTTATTTTTTCTTTTCATGAACTACAGGGATCATTTTATCCTGTTCCTTAACATTTTTACATATGAGGAAAATGCGACAATGAAATCTGGCTTCTACAAGGACAGAACTCTGACTACAATCCAATTTCCTGATTCATTTCAAATGTCGTTTCCTTTTCTCTGTGTTTGATTTATAGGCATGTTTTCAAAGCATATAAGAGAAGAGCAGAACATTGTAAGACCTTTCACTGCTATTGGATAGTCACAGGATAGGTGCAACATCTGTGGGCTGAGGAAGGATAAACTCTTAAAACTATCTGCCCATTAGGCTCACCTGGAAGATTTTAAACATATTGATGGATAAACCTCACAAGGGAATAGTAAAACTAGAATTTCTAGGAATGGATACAGGCCTTGTTATATTTATAAACTACTTATGCAAGGCTAATGTGCATTCAAGTTTGAGAAACATTGATTTAGTTCATTTTTTATCACCAATATCAGGATAACCAGGGTTTAAATACTTAATGAAAACAAAGATTCTTAAGCTTAAAAAATATATCTTTATCCAAATTTTCTTTTAATTTTAAGATGGTTTTAAGTATGAAAGTAAATAATGCAGATTTTTAAAATTGATTAGTATATGCAGTTATTGGTAAAACTTTGAAACCAGGGGAGGCATTTAAGCTTAATGGAAAATTGAGAAAGAGGATTGGGAACAACTTTTCCCTGTGTACAAATATTTTCAATTTTTATCTGCCTGTTAAATTGTTTACTGTATAAAAGCAAACAATCTAACAAACAAAAAACTCACTGCCATGGAGTCAAACCTGGTTAGCAGTCAAATGTCTTAGGCATTGCACGACCAGAGCTCCTTGGGTTAATGTACAAGAATTAGAATATAGATATAAATTGCCTACTAGTAACACTCTCAGTGCCGTGGAGCAGACTTCGACTCATAGCAACCCCTCCCTTGGGTTTCTCAGGCAGTATCACTACTGCCCAATCTTCCTTCAGAAGAGTGGCTGGTGGGTTTGAATGGCCAGCCTTCTGGTTAGCAGTCAAATGGCTTAGGCACTATGCCACCAGAGCATTATATTACAAGCTGAGCTTCCTGAATCATTTCTTTAGTTCCTAGGAATTTTTTTCCGCCCTGGAAGAATAATTTACTCCTGGTTAATACACAAAGACACTTAAGAAATATATTAAAACAAATGTCTATAGAAAAGAAACAATTTGTGCATACTGCCTGGGGTCTTCCAGCTTGCACGTGGTCATCCAAGCCTCAACAATTTGTCTCTATTTGCTTGGAGCAACAGAAGAAGAAGGAGAGTCAGGAATATTGTTGTTATTCTTAGGTGCCATTGAGTTGTCTCTGACTAATAGCAGCCCTATGCACAGCAGAACAGAACACTGACCAGTACTTTGCCAGCCTAATGTTCCTTGCTCTACCTGAGCCCATCATTGCAGCCACTGTGTCTATCCATCTTGTTCAGTGTCTTCCCCTTCTTCATTGACCCTCTACTTTACCAAGCACGATACCCTTCTCCAGAAAATGGTTCCTTCTCACAACATGACCAAAGTAGATGAAATGAAGTCTTGAATTCTTGCTTCCAAGGAGCATTCTGGCTGCACTTCTTCCAGGACAAATTTGTTAGTCCTTTCAGCAGACCATGGTACTCTTAGCATTCTTCTCCAACACCACACCACAAAAGCATCAACTTTTCTTTGGTCTTCCTTGTTCATTGTCCAGCTCTTACATGCCTAACAGACCATTGAAAACACCATGGCTTGAGTTAGGTGCACTGTGGTCTTCAAGGAGACATCTTTGCTCTTCAGCACTTGAAAGAGGTCTTTTACAGCAGATTTGCCCAGTGCTATATGTCATCTAATGTCTTGACTGCTGTTTCCATGTGTGTTGATTGTAGAAACAAGTAATATGAAATCCTTGATAATTTCAATCTTTTCTTCCATCCACCATGAAGCTGTTTATTGGATCAGTTGTGAGGATTTTTATTTTCTTTATATTGAGATGCAATCCATACTGCAGACTGTAGTCTTTATTCTTCACCAGTAAGTACTGCAAGTCATCTCACTTTCAGCAGGCAAAATTGTGTCATCTGCATACTGCAGGTTGTTAATGAGTCTTACTTCAATCTTGATGCCACATTCTTCTTCATATAATGCAGGTTCTTGGATTATTTGCTCAGCATACAAATTGAATAAGTATCGTGCAAGTATCCAACCTTGACACACTCCCTTTTTTATTTTGTACCATGTAATATTCCCATGCTCTGTTTGAACAACAGCCTCCTGATCTATGTACAGGTACCTCATGAGTACAATCAAGTATTCTGGAATTTGCATTCTTCTCAACATTATACATAATGTCATGATTCACACAATCAAATGCTTTTTCATCGTCAATAAAACATAATTAAACATCTTTCTGGAATTCCTTGCTTTCAGCTATATCCATTTGAGATCATCAATGATATTCCTCCTTCCACAGCCTCTTCTTAATGTAACAATGTAACTTGTGTTTCTGGAAACTCTCTGTTAATGTAACACTGCAACCATTTATTTTATTTTATTTATTTTTTTCAATTATGCTTTAGACGCAAATTTACAGAGCAGAGTTTGTTTTACATTCAACATTTTGTGTACATTTGCTTTCACTTCCCAATTACCATCCCCAAACCTAACCCACTATCCTCCCCCACTTCCCAGTAACTTCTCTCCATGCCCCTCATAGTTATGCACTCCCTTGTGTCCTGCATTTCCTCCATGTAAATATTGCCCCTCTGGTGCCCATGGTTGATTGCTCCAAGGGATGCATCTCCATAGAGTATGTGAGTGTGTCACCCTGGGTTGTGTGTCTGTGTGTATGTCTTGTTTACTCTAGGGATGAGAGCCAGCTCCTGGGACTGAGTTTTATTCTGAGACCAAAATGTATCTCAGGGACATAGTATTGGGGGTTCTACCAAACTCCATCCAATCAGTAATTCTGGTCATTATTGTGTTTTTGGGTTTTGGTTAACATTTTTCCTCCCACTCTATCCAGGATCTCCAGATTTGATCCTTTCCTGAGTGGTTGACATTGGTAGCTGGGTACCATCTAATTCTTCTGGTCTCCAGGTCCATCATGTCCTAGGGCTGATTGCTTCTGAATGCCCTTGGTTTATTGCACTCTTCTTTGCTTCCAATGATGGGGGACCATTAGCTGCATCTTAGATGGCTGCTTGGAAGCTTTTTAGATCCAGTCACTATTCACCAATGTAGGTTGTGGAGCCGTATTTTTATGTATTTTTTGGACCAAATGAGTCTGGTGTCCCCCAATACTATGGTGCTGAGTCAGTGGATTCACTGGCTCTCTCTCCCAAAGTGTCTGGCTGTGTGAGATGGGTTGCTCTATTTCTGCCTTCTGTTGTTTCTGTAAGGATTCCAGGTACTTTGTATGACTGGTATCTGTGCAAGATTAGCCTCAGCTGAATCTATCCTTGGTCTAGAGTATAATCCTGTTGACTGACCCCATTTGGTCTTCTCAGATATTTATGTGTTTATCTGTAGTCTGGTGTTTGGTGTTAACAGTAATGCAGTACTGTGGATATACTGGTATTAGCCTCTGTCGTCTATATCTTTTGTGCACAATTCAGTGTCTTCCCTTTCCTGGATGCTATCATGCTGGTCAAAGACTCTTTCCATATCATCCTTCCCCTTACCCACCTCAGCGTGTGGTCCCCATCTACCCTGAAATTATTCCCTCCCCTTCCGTCCCCACCCTTAAGCAAACCACTCCTTGTCTTTTTACAGTAAAGGGCTCATACAATATTTGTCCTTCTACAACTGATTTATTTCATTCAGAACAATGTCCTCTGGGCTCATCCATATGGTGAGATGATTCATGTATCCTTCATTGTTCTTTAATGTAGCATAGTATTCTGTTGTGTGGATGTACCATAATTTGGTTACCCCTTCATCTGTTGATGAGCATTTAGGTTTTTTCCATCTCTTTGCTATAGTGAATTGTCCTGCCATGAACATAAATCTGTATTAGTCTGTTCATGTCCTGCTTCTCATATCTTTAGGATATATTCCTAGTAATAGAATTGCTGGGTCAAATGGTATTTCTATTTTCAGTTTTTATAGGAAACTCCATATCATTTGCCACAATGTTTGTACCATTTTACAGTCCCACGAGCAGTGTATAAGAGTTCCAATCTCTCTGCAACCTCACCAGCATTTGTTATTTTCTGTCCTGTTGAACTTTGCTATATGATATGAGTTGATATCTCATTGTTGTTTTGATTTACATCTCTCTAATGAGTAAGATCATGAGCGATTCCTCATGTGTTTGTTGACTGCCAGCATATTGTCTTTTTGTGAAATGTCTGTTCAAGTTTCTTGCTCATTTTTGAATTGGATTGTTTCTCTTTTTTGTAGTTGAGATGTTGAAGTTTTCTATAGATTTTGGAGATAAGTCCTTTGCCATGTATGTCATAGGCAAATATTTCTCCCCATTTGTAGATTTTTAACTTTTGATGAAGTCCTTCAATGCATGTAAGAATCTAATTTTTAAAAGTTCTCAGTCATCTAACTTCTACCTCCTGTATATTCTGGGTTATGTTTGATAGTCTATTTGTGTCATAAATTAGGGCTTGTATATTTGGCCCTGTTTTACCTTTGATGGATATTATAGTTTTATATTTTACATTTAAATCTTTGATCCAACTTGAGTTTTTTTTGTGTATGAGGTGAGGTATGGGTCTTGTTTCATTTTTGTGCAAGTGGATATCCAATTTTGCCATCACCATTTGTTAAAGAGGCTATCTCTTCCCCACTGAATGGGTTTTGGACCTTTGTTAAAGATTAGCTGTCCATAGATGTATGGGTCTATTTCTGGACTTTCAATTTTCTTCCATTGGTCTTTCTATCTATCATTGTACCAATACCATGCTGTTTTGACTACTGTGGCTGTATAGTCAGTTTTAAGTTTGTCATATTGGGCTAGGCTGGGTTCTCTAGAGAAGAAAAACAAGTAAAGCCTATATATACATATAGAGAAAGAGAAATTTATCTTAGGAAAATTGCTCACACACTTATAGAAACTGGCAAGTCCCAAGTTCTTGGATCAAACATCAAGCTGGAGGCTTTCCCAACTCACACAGCTGCAGGAGCTAACAAACTCAAGGTTGGCTGGCAGCATACTGACTCTTGACATCAATAAATGATGAATCCAAGGTCTCCAGGCTGAATGGTGTATTGTTCACTCACAGACAGTTGTAGGTAGCACAATAGGATCCTGATCCACAGAAGAGTGTTTCTTTTCCAAGGATGTCCATATATATATTGGAAGAAGGCCACACCCATAGGGAAAATCCTTTTCAATGGAATGGCTGCTCAAAACATATACATCTGATCCCATCATGGGAACAACCCACATCACAACTGCTTAAATTGTACAGTATTGTAATCCAACCAAGCTGACACACAGTTCCAACTATGACACATATGAAGTTAGTAATTGTATTTTCTATGTCCTTAAAAAATGTTGTTGGTATTTGAATCAGGATTGCATTGAATGTGTAGAATGCTTTAGGTAGTATTGACATTTTTACAATATTCAGTCTACCTATCCATGAACAAGGCAGCTTCTTCCATTTATGTAGAGCCCTTGTTGCTTCTTGTAGTAGTGTTTTATCATTTTCTTTGCATAGGTCTTTTGTGTCTTTGGTAAGATTTATTCCTAGATATTTTATCTTTTTAGTAGCTATTATAAATGATATAATTTCCTTTATTTATTTTTTAGAAGTCTCTTTGTTGGTGTAGAGGAATCCAACTAATTTTTATATGTTGACTTTGTATCCTGCCACCTTGCTGAACCTCTCTATTACTTCTAGTAGTTTTTTTTGCTGAGTCTCTTGGATTTTCTATGTATAGGAGTATAACATCTGCAAATAGAGATAGCTTTACTTCCCCTTTTCCAATTTGGATGCCTTTTATTTCTCTTTCTTGCCTTATTGCCCTGACTAGAACTTTCATGCAGTGTTAAATAGGTGTGGTGATAGAAGGCATCCCTGTGTGGTTTCTGTTCATAAGGGAAATGTTTTGAGTCTTTCTCCATTAACAACAATATTGACTGTTGGCTTTGCATATATGCTCTTTATTATATTGAGGATTTTCCCTTCTATCTCTATTTTCCTGAGAGTTCTGAACAGAAACAGGTGCTGGATTTTATCAAATGTCTTTTCTGTGTAGATTGATATAATCATATGGTTCTTTTGCTTTGTTTTGTTTATATGGTGCATTACATTGATTGTTTTTCTGATGTTGAAC
>NW_006922262.1:815063-821377 GCF_000298275.1 Orycteropus afer afer | reverse complement strand
TTTAGGTAGGTCTTGTGATTCTAGAAACTTGTTTATCTCTTCTAGGTTCTCAAATCTGTTGGAGTACAGTTTTTCATAATATTCTGTCAGTATCTTTTTTATTTCAGTTAGTTCTGTTGTGATGACACCCTTTCCATTTACTATTCTAGTAATTTGCATCTTCTCTTTCTTTCCTTTTGTTAGATTTGCCAATGGTTCAAGCCTAACTGCTTAAAATTAATAGCTTCTTAACACAAAAAAACATTGTTCAAGTATGCCAGAATTAAAAAAAAAAGGAAGAGCAAGTCCAGGACTTATTCAATGTTGTATGCCATTAAGTCAATTCCACTCATAGTGATCCATTAGGGCAGAGTAGAACTTGCCTATAATTTTTCCTGGTTTGTAATCTTTACTGGAGCAGACTGCCAGATCTTTTCTCCTGCAAAGCTGCTGGTGGGTTCAAACTACTTACCTTTATGTTAGCAGCTGAGCATTAATTCTTGTACCAACAAGGTTCTTTAATAATTATTGGAGTATCTACTAATATTACTATATCGACAGAGAACTATCAGAAACACAAATTGGATTCAGAAAAGGACATGAAATGAGCAATATCATTGCTGATATCAGATATATCTTGGGTGAAAGTAAAAATATCAGAGAGATGTTTAATTGCTTTTTATTGACTATGAGAAAGCATTTGACTATGTGGATCATAACAAAGTATGGATAACACTTAGAAGAATGGGAATTGGAATTGCAGCATACATAATTGTGCTCATGAGGAAACTGTACATAGACCATGAGGCTATTGTTCAAACAAACAAACAATAAAAAGAGGATAATGCATGGTTTAAAATCAGGAATGTTGTGTGTCAGGGTTGTATCCTTTCACCACACTTATTCAATCTGTATGCTGAGAAAATAATTTGAGAAGCTGGACTATGTAAAAAAGAATGTGGTGTCATGATTGGAGGAAGACTCATTAGCAATTTGAAACCTGAAGATCACACAACTTTGTTTGTTGAAAGTGAAGATGATTTGAAGCACTTACTGATGAAAATCAAAGACTATGTACAGTCTTCAGTATGGGTTACACATCAACATAAAGAAAACAAAAATCTCCACCACTGGACCAATAAGCAACATAATGATAAATGGAGAAAATATTGAAGTTGTCAAAGATTTCATTTTACTTGTATCCACAATGAACTATCATGGAAGTCAAGAAGTCAGATGTTGTATTGCACTGATCAAATTGTCTGTGAAAGAGTTCTTTAAAGTGTTAAAAAGCAAAACTGTCATCTTGAAGACTAAGCTGTGCCTAACCCTAACTATGGTGTTTTAGTCACTTCATATACATGGAAATACTGGACAGTAAATAAGGAAGACTGAAGAAGAGTTCATGCTTTTTAATTGTGGTGTTGGCAGAGAATCCTGAAAATAATACAAAGGACTGCCAGAAAAAATAAATCTACATTGGAAGAGGTACAGCAGAATGCTCTTTAAAAGTAAGAATGGCCCCACTTGATTTTAGTTACTTTGGTTATGCTGTCAGAGTGACCACTCCCTGAAGAAAGATCATGCTGGAAAAAGTAGTGGGTCAACAAAAAAGGGAAAGACACTCAACAAGTTGGATTGAAACAGTGCTGCAGCAATGGGTTCAATCATATCAAGGATTGTGAAGACAGCACAGGACTGTGTATGCTTCATTCTGCTGTACACTGGGTCTCTGTGAGTCAGAGCAGACTGGAAGACACCAAAACAGAACAACAACAATTAATATTATGGGTGGAAAATGATAGGTTAAATCAGAGAAAAATATATAATTGACCATTTCCAAAGACAGAAAATATGTGATAAATGGCATTCGGTTCCTATTACTAGAAAATATTCATAAAAATTATAGTGAAATATACTTTTGAAGTATATTTAGGGGACATTACATGGTTTAAAATCAAGAAGGGAGTGTGTCAGGGTCGTATTCTTTATCCACACTTATTTAATCTATATGCTGAGCAAATAATCCGAGAAGCTGGACTATATGAAGAAAAACGTGGTATCAGGATTGGAGGAAGAATCATTAACAACCTGAGATATGCAGACGATGCAACTTTGCTTGCTGGAAGTGAGGATGACTTAAGGCACCTACTGATGAAGGTTGAAGAATACAGTCTGCAGTATGGATTACGTCTCAATATAAAGAAAGCAAAAATCTTCACAACTGGATCAATGAGCAGCATCACAATAAATGGAGAGAAGATTCAGGTTGTCAAAGAATTCACGTTGCTTGGTTCTACAATCGATGCCAATGGAAGCAGCAGTCAGGACATTAGATGACGTATAGCATTGGGAAAGTCAACTGCAAAGGAACTGTTTCAAGTGCTGAGGAGCAAGGATATCTCCTTGAGGACTAAGGTGCACCTGACACAAGCCATGATATTTCCAATCACCTCGTATGCATGTGAGAGCTGGACAATGAATAAGGAAGACCAAAGAAGAGTTGCTGCTTTTGAGTTGTGGTGCTGGGGGAGAATGCTGAACGTACCATGGACTGCTAAAGGAACTAACAGATCTGTCCTGGAGGAAGTGCAGCCAGAATGCTCCTTGGAAGCAAGAATGGCCAGACTTCGTCTTACCTATTTTGGTCATGTTGTAACAAGGGACCATTCCCTGGAGAAGGACGTCATGCTTGGTAGGGTGGAGGGTCGACGAAAGAGAGGGAGGCCTTCATCAAGATGGATTGACATGGTGGCTGCAATGATGGGCTCAAGTATAGCAGGGATTGTGGGGCTGGCGGGATTGGGCAGTGTTTCATTCTGCTGTGCATGGGGTTGCTATGAGTCGGAAATGACTCGACAGCACTTAACAACAACAACAACAATATTTTTGAACTTACATCATGATTAATGAGAAAAATTTTAATTACACTAAGAAAAATAAGAATTTTTTTTATTATATTTCTTTAATCATTAAGTAACATTCAGTGGGATATATTTAAATGAATGTTAATGTGGAAATTTAGAAATTATAGCGAACTATTTTTTTTGAGTTATATAAGTGAATATGTGGGTAAACTATGTCAAATGAAAAATACATTGAAGGGAGTAAGACATTTCTATTAAAATATATACTGAAAGTAAAAAATTCTTCATAACATAAAAACACAATACAACACACTGCCATTGAGTTGGATCTGACTCTTATCAACCCTTGCTTAGGTTTCCCAGGTGATATCACTACAGAAGTAGATTGCCCAACCTTCCTTCTGAGGAGTGGCTAGTAGGTTTGAACTGCCAGCCTTCTGGTTAGCAGTCAAATGCCTTAAGCACTATGCCACCAGAGCTCCCCTTCATAAAATAGCAACTAAAATATATCTTGTCTTGAATACAGTAGAACTTTAATTCCAGATCTTAGAACATTGATTGACTCATATTAATCAATAAATGAATTCTAGTTTATAAATTAATATCTCTAAAGCCCACTAAACTCACCACTACTCCTCCATGACCAGGATAGTGAGGACATATGAGAAAAAATACAGCCAAAGTCTTTTACTCAAGTAGAATTTTTACAACTCCTTGTTGGCTCAAAAGTCTGTAAAAAACTTAGTGTATGGTTCTCTTATGTGTATATATTTTCAAGGACTTCAGACACACAAATTTGCAACATCCATTCATAGAATTTCCTGAATTTTACCTTTTATTACACTCTTCTAATCTCAAGCTCCAATAGAATAAGAAGAAAAAGAATGCAGAATTATCTTATCCTACAAATTATTTTTGTACATAATTATATATTTCCTTACATAATTAGTTTCCTTACATATTTTTTGTCTTGTAGGGGGTATTGGAATAATGGATTTTATTTTCTTTCATTTTGAGTAAGTCACATATTGACTGATTTTCCATTCTTACTTCAGAATGCAAGTGTAATTGTAAATAGATTTTAGGTTTAGGCTGTACCCAGACTTGTAGCATTTAAAGTGATAAATAACTTCCTGTTGAATTAGGTTCAAAAATGTCTATCAATTCTCCTATTAAAATAGAAAATATTGTATATAAAGTGTTATCTAGGCTCATACCATTTATTAAAAGTAGTTTAAAGCATACAGAAATGTAGACTTTAATATATTAAAAATTTAGTTTATCATTAGATATTTACATAATGATACACATGTTAAAAAATATGGTGTCATTTTTAGGGAAAACATTGAGGATTTATTTATTGTAATGTCATAATCTAAATTTTGTGACATATTAATTATTTCTAAAGTACAAAAAAGAATAAAAGGTTATGATGAAAGACATATCAAATATCATATTAGTTTTCAAATTATGTGCCTTGAAGACTTTTGACATTTCCTGGAGATACCTTGGAGAGATTTTCTAGGATGTAACAACAATTCCTACACCTCAAGAAGATTTCCACTTGTATTTATTTTATGAAACAGATTTCTGGGAAAAAATTCTCTAAAATAGTTTTCACTAGTAAAATACTAAACACCATTTATCTAATCATATGAACCTGTTGTTTCATGCCATTTAGTCAATTCCAAATCATAGTTATCATATATGATAGAATAGTCCATAGAATACAGTAGCCCATAGGGTTTCTATGCTGTAATCTTTACAGAAGCAGATTGTCAGGTCCTTTTCCACTACTAACCATACTGTTAACACTGGCACTTAACAATTGCATCACAAGGTCTTCTCCATGACCATAGATAGCAGTGCTAAGTATTTGAGAAATTTGGAGCAACTGTCCAAAAAATTTGGCAATGACCAATGTCGACAAGTAATCTGAAGTTAAGACTGGAAACCAGGTTTCTGATACATATTTCTGGGTGTGCTAAAAGGTCTAATTAAATGACAAAATGTAATTTTGTTATTACAATAATTAATAAAGTTCTCAAAAGTTGAGAATTATAATTATGACTAATCCTCATCTAACTGTTTTATTTATTTATTTTTCTCCTCAGGTTTTGAAACATAAAGACCAATAATATAGAAATATAGATGATAATTACAACACTAGGAAATAAGTACAGGTGATTAATTTATAATATATTTGCATTTTAATTAGTAAGTTCCTTCAATTATTTAATTATCATTGAGTCATGATATGTGAACCAAATTCTGTAATGATATTTACTCTCTCTGATTATGAAATTTCTGTTAAATAGAATAACAATAACAGCTTATTAAGGACTTCTACATCTTGAGGGAAAGATAATAATGAAACTTACCACTCAGATACTTTATACTTAGAAACCATCGAACTCTGGAAAATGAATTGGTTCCTTAAGGCTACCACGTTATTCTTTAATTACATATCTTAGACACTCATTGTTTTATACAGTGCATATTTATTGAGAATCTATTGTGTGTCAGACATAATGCAAAACCACCCAGACACAGTGCCTGCCCCCTTAAACCCTTCAGGTTTTTTGGGATGGGGAAAATGAAGGAGTTAATAGGAAATTACAATTTGATCTGATAAGTTCTTTATTAGGTAAAATGCAATTGTTATTAGCAGAGATACGGGACATCTAATAGAGTTTTGAAACTGGGCCTTCCTAGTCAGGAAAACATTCCTGGAAGAGGTAGCTAAGCTTAAGATATCAGAGTCTCCTTTGTTGGATAGAATGCATTGAGAAAACAGAAAGCTAATCTTCACAAGCCATTGTGAAATAGATATTGCTAATATCCTCCATTTACATGTAAGGACCAAAAAAAGTGGCATAACATACCCAATGTCTCCTGACTCTTAAGTGGACATTCAAACATTGATAATCTAGTTCCTGAATTCTTGCTTTACACCACTAGATATAGCAAAGCATTTAAGAAAATAGCAATGAATTATAATAGCTATGTGCAGACATACTTATCCCATATATATACATAAATTATTATGATAATACTGACTGAATTTACAGAAATCAATGTTAGTTCTTATTATCATTCTCATTACAAATATTAACATTCTGTTGAAATTAATTTTGCCATTTTAGTTACTTATTTTCAGTTGATTATAAATAGATTGACTAGAAACTAATCTTTGTTTTATCAATCTTCTATGATGTTTTGCTGTTAACTTCATCTACATTGAGAATTACATGTAGGTCTTTTCATACGTTTTACTACTCCAATAGGAGATTTAAAATAACTGTGCTAGGACGTAGTTTGATTCTAGTTTCAGAATGGGGGTGTATATAAACTAAGAATTATGTAAATATTTATTTTTATGTTCTTCCTTCTAATGTAACAGTGGGGGCCACTGTTTCCAGTAGTGTTTTTTTGACCATTATAAAGATCCTCTGAACCTGGAACTCC
>NW_006922262.1:811002-814533 GCF_000298275.1 Orycteropus afer afer | reverse complement strand
TGGGACAATCCTGTTCAATATGTATGTCAGATTATAAACTCTGTATCATTCTTTGTACCGACTGTTACCAATTTCCTCACAACACTAACTTATGTACAAAAAGAGCAAAAAATTGGAAGAAAGGATAATAAAATTTTCTCACTTATAATTTTCAGTTGTCTTCCTCTTTACCATATTTTCAATTAGTGTTAATCTAGATTAAGAAAAAACAAAGTCTTTAAGATACTTGTTCTTCAGCAATACAGGAGAATAAACCAGTGGTTTAGGTATATCACTTTGTTGTGGTCACATTTTAGAGTCTTATGATATAAGGAAAACAAATAAAACCCTTTTTGTATGTCGCTCCTTATTTGTGCTTTACCTGTGGTGTTCCCTGGCAACTTTTTATGAGTGCGTTGCAAACGTTATCGTCTAACGGAGGCATGCAGGTAGGAGAAAGGGAAGGTGGAAAACAAAATTAGATCCACTGAGACACTGGTTCCAACATTTTGAATTGACTCTACAACTTTTAAGGCTCTATAATACCTATTGTCACATACACTGTGATAGGAAGAAAGTTACTGTTGTTTAAACACTAAAGTGATAGAGAAAAAAGCATGAAGATCTCAAATTAAATGTGTGACAGGTCTAATTCTTAGCTATTTTTGCTTTTGAAAATGTATTGTGTTTTAGATGAAATTTTACACAGCAAGTTATCCTCCAATTCAATAATTTATTGAAAAATTGCTCTGTGGAATGGGTTGATGTCCCCTAATATATCAGGACTCTCCTCTTTTCAACCCTGTCTTGCCCATTTCCAGTCTTCCTGTTTCCCTGTCCCTTCTTGCTTCCTCATCTTTACTTTTAGTCTTGTAGTGTTGATTGTTTTAAGGATCACATTCCTCGTGGGTGTTATTTTTTATGTTACAGGCCAATCTATTATTTGATCTATAAAATAAACAAAGGTGACCTCTGAGAGGGGATTCAGTTCCAGGTTAGTAAGTGTCAGGGCAAGAATCTGGGAGTTCTTCTAGTCTCTGTCAGTCCACTACATATGGTGTCTTTTAAGAATTTGAATTTTGTTTTACTTTTTTCTCCCATTCTGACTGGGATCTTCTTTTGTTTCCCTGGACCGAGCCCCAGCTGGTAATAGCCAGGTACCATCTAGTTCTTTTGATCTCAGGATAGAGAAGGTTGTGGTTCCTATGGGCCACATTTGTCTTGTGTACTAATAGCTTCCTTGAGTTTTTGGTTTCTGTCATTCTGTTTTGTTCCAGATGGGAAAATACCAATATTAGTGATTCTCAGTTATTTTCTGTTGTCATTTAATATCATGATAAATAAATAGTAATTAGTATTATAAAATAATAAATCAGTTGTTTATGCCAGTCAAGTGGGTTTAAAAAACAAACTGTACAAATACAATTCTATTAATCTAGGCAAAATACATTATACATCTAATAAGATATTCTACCATAAAATAATTCATTAATAAAATATCATTTGACTGTAAGTTTGTTGAACTGCAGTGTCTTACATGTTACTGTGAGGCTGGAGGTTATGCCACCAGTATATCAAATACTAACAGCATGGAATACCCATTGAGATGTTTCCACAAACTGATGCCTTGCTGGAGGCACTCAATCAGCTATGCCAAGGAATTTGGAAGAAAGCTACCTGGCCAACTGACTGGAAGAGATCCATATTTGTACCCATTCCAAAGAAAGATGATCCCACAGAATGTGGAAATTATGAAACAATATCAGTAATATCACATGCAAGTAAAATCTTGCTGAATATAATTCAAAAATGCTTGCAGCAGTATTTTGACAGAGAACTTCAAGAAATGCCAGCTGGATTCAGAAGAGGATGTGGAACGAGGGGTATCATTGGTGATTTCAGATGAATCTTGGCTGAAAGGGAAGAACACCAGAAAGATGTTTACTTATGTTTTATTGACTTTTCAAAAGCATTCAATGTATGGATCATAACAAATAGTGAGAAAAATGGGAATTACAGAACATTTAATTGTGGTTATAAGGAACTTGTCCATAGACCAGGAGGCTGTCATTCGAACAGAACAAGGGGATACTGCATGGTTTAAAATAAAAAAGGGAGTGTGTCAGAGTTGTATCCTTTCACCATACTTATTCAATCTGTATGCTGAACAAATAATCCAAAAAATTAGACAATATGAAGAAGAACATGACAATAGGGTTGAAGGCAGACTCATTAACAACTGGCATTATGCAGACAACACAACTTTGTTTACTGAAAGTGATGATGACTTGAAGTACTTACTGATGTAGGTTAAAGACTACAGTCTGCACTATGGATTTACACCTCAACCTAAAGAAAATGGCAATCCTCAAAACTGGAGCAATAAGCAACATCGGGATAAATGGAGAATAGATTGAAGTTGTTAAAGATTTCATATTAATTGGTTCCACAGTCAGCACCAGTAGGAGCAGCAGTCAAGAAGCCAGAGGATGTATTGCACTGGACAAATCTGCTGCAAAAGACCTCTTTACAGTGCTGAAGAGCAAAGATATCTCTTTGAAGGCTAAGGTGTGACTAACACAAGCCAGGGTGCTTTCAATCACCTCATATGCGTGTGAAATCTGGACAATGAATAAGAAAGATCCAGGAAGAGTTGATGCTTTAGAGCTATGATGTTGATGAAGATTACTGTAAATACCATGGACAGCCAGAAAAATGCACAAATCTCTCCTACAAGAAATGTAGCCTGAATACTTCTTGGAAGAGAGTATGATCAGACTTTGTCTCACCTACTTTGGTCATGTTGTTAGAAGGGACCATTCCCTGGATAAAGTTATCATGCTTGGTAAAGTGGAAGGTCAGTGAAGAAGGGGAAGACCCTCAGCATGAAAGGTTGACAGCGTGGTTGCAATAGGCTCAGGTATAGCAAGGATTGTGAGGCTGGTGCGGGACTGGGCATTGTTTTGTTCTGTGGTACATAGGGTTACTGTGAGTTGGAGCCTACTCAACTGCACCTAACAATAACAGAAACAGGAAGAGGTATCTGAGAAGAAAGTCCTGGCTATCTATTTCTGAAAAATCAGCCACTGAAAATCCTGTAGAGCAGTTCTGCTCTGACAGGAATGGGATTTCCATGTGTCAGAATCAAATTGAGAGCAATTAGATAACTTGTGCATTCTTTAAGAAGCTTTAAAAAAAATGAGAACAGTTTTTAAATGGAACAGCAATAAAATTATAAAAGAAAAAGTAAAATTAAGCAATTTGAAAAAGAAAAGGTAAATGATCTACTGTAATAAGCAGGTATACTTAATACAAAGCTAAAAAGTTGCAACATAAATTTATCACAATGCAGAAAGAAACCTGTAGTAGTAAATAACTGGGCCAAATGTGATTAAACCCTGTATTTTTAGTGTGAAGAGACAATGTAAATATAAAATTTCCACAAATTATTACATCCACTTATGGAAAATAAATGTTAATTTAAATAAAAGTGTCTGGCATCAGACTCTGCAATGATATTTTTATTTTTATTTTTTTGAAATAGAATATATG
>NW_006922262.1:803234-809587 GCF_000298275.1 Orycteropus afer afer | reverse complement strand
ATCTTCCTATGGACCATGTGACTATCATTTCTCAAAGAACCTTCTTTTTTAAAAAGATATTCTTTATTTAAAAGAAAATTGTGTGAATAATCCTGATTTTATCTTGAAATAATTAAAAATTGAATATGTATTAATGTAGAAAGTATAACATGAATTAATCTCAGGTTTTTTTTTTCAAATATTAATTTTAATAATATAGGAAATATTCTTTCAAAGTTGTTTGTGTTTTTCCATAAGATTAATGTAGTATGAGAGTAAGACAACATATATTTGAGCTTATCTTAAAATGAGCTAACTTACTCAACACATAGAAATAAACATAAATTATTAGTGACAGTAAATTTGAGATATTTAACATATTGATATTATCAGGTTAAAAATATATTCATTTTTCTGATAAACAATACTCTTTTTCTAAAGTACGCAATTGTGTTCAACCAAGGAGGAGTCGCTATGAGTTGGGTCTGATTCGATGGCACATAACAGCAACAACAACATTATACACTAACTTATCTCTAAGTTAATAGCACATAAAGGAAATTTTCATAAAAAAGATGGATCTAGATCTAAATAATACGTTATTTATGTCAAAGTATTTATTTAGTTAATTGATATAAGAATGGTAGGAGGTGGTTGCATCTAAGCCAAAAAAAATCCAAATAATATTTGAGACTATGCATGTTATAACTTTAATCAAAACTTTATCATATGTATTTTAACTAAAGATGCTTCCATTTTGTTATAATTATAAAATAATTCTCTTTCTTCAAATATTGAAATATATATGAAAATATTATTTTAATAAATGTATTTGATGATATTTTTATTTAACACATTTTGTAAAGAATTCACAAAGTAGATTTATATTTAATATTTATGGATTATAGTTTATTTTTTTTTAAGATGAAATGCAATTAAGGTGAAAATACTATTTTAAGTTATACAATTCAGTGGCATTTAGTACATTTACAATATTGTCCACTACTCTACGTAGCTCCAGTTCATTTTCATCACACAAAATAAAACCCATATCCATTTCTTCTCTCCTTGTCTCTAGCACCTGAAAAATGCCAATCTGTTTTCTGTTTCTATGGATTTACCTATTCTAAATGTTTCATATCAATGCAATCATATTATAAGTTATTTTCTATTTCTGACTTCTTCCACTTGAAACAACATTTTTTGAGTCTCATCCATATAGTAGTATATATCAGCATTCCATTCCTTTTTATGGTTGAATAACATTCCACCTTGTATATATACCACAATTTGTTTATCCTTTCACTGTTGACAAGTTTTCTTTTCTTTTTTTTTTTTTTTCCTTTTGTATCTTGTGAATTGTATTGCTATGAACATCCATGTTTATTGATTTGTTTGAATGTCTGTTTCAATCCTTTTGGATATTTTCTTAGAATGGGAATTGTTAGGTCATATGGTGATTGTGTATTTAATTTTATGAGAAACCAACAAAGTACTTTACAAAGAAGCTGCACATTTTATTTTCTACCAAGAAATATACAAGAGTTTAAGTTATCCACATCCCCACTAACAGTTGTTATTTTCCATTTTTATGATTGTAGACTTCCTTGTGGGTATGAAGTGGTATCTCATGGCAGTTCTGATCTATATTTTTCTAATGGCTAGGTGTCAAGGATTTCATTTAATTTTTATCCACAATCAATGCCAGTGTAAGCAGCAGCTAAGAAGTTAAACAAGCTAATGCATTGGGCCAGTCTGCTATAAAAGACTTCTTTCAAGTGTTCAAGAGAACAGATGTCACTTTGAGGATTAAAGTTTGCCTGACCCAAGCCGAGGTATTTTAAATCACCTTATATGCATGTAAAAGCTGAACGATGAACAGAGACAGCCAAAGAATAATTGACACCTTCAAATTCTGGTTTTGGTAATAAATACTAAATACACCATGGACTGTCAGAAAAACAAACAAATCTGTTTTGGAAGACTTACAGCCAGAATGTTCCTTAGAAGCAAGGAAAGAGAAACTTCATCTCATATACATTGGACATATTATCAGAAGGGACCAGTTCCAGGAGAAAGACAATACTTTGTAACATAGAGGATTTACATTAAAGAGATGGATTGACACAGAGGTTAAATTAACAGTTTCAAACTAGAAACTATGGGGAGGATGGCACAGGACTGTGCAGAGTTTCATTCTGTTGAACATAAGGTCACTATGAAGAGGAACCAACTCAATGGTACCTAACAATAGGAAAAAATAGCTAATGATGTTAAGCATTTTTTCATGTTTTCTGCTTATTTGTATATGTGTTTTGAGGAAAGGTTTTTCCAGATCCCTTAGTCATCTTTTAATGAGGCTGTTTGATTTTTGACAATGAATTAAGCAAGATAGAGTTCTTTATACATTTGCTGTGCTGCACCCATTTCAGTGTTTCACTGCTATTCACAAGATTCTCGCTGGCCAATTTTTTTTGAAGTGAATGACCCTGTCCTTCCTAATCTGTCTTAGTCTGGAAGCTCCACCAAAACTTGTCCATGGGTATCCCTGCTAGTATTTGAAATGGTGGTGCCATAGCCTCCAGACTGACAGCAACACACAAGCCTCCAAAGTATAACAAATTAGCAAACAGTGGTGACCTCATCCAAGCCATGGTATTTTCAGCAGCTTCACATGCATGTGAAAGCTGAACAAACAAGGAAGCCCGAAGAAGAGTTGATGCCTTTAAATTGTAGTGTTGGTGAAAAATTCTGAAAATTCCATGAGCTGCCAGAAGAATGCACAAATATGTATTGGCAGTACTGTCAGAATACTCCTTAGAAGTAAAGATGGCAAGACTTAGTCTCGCATACTTTGGACATGTTATCAGGCGGAACCTGTTCCTGGAGAGGGACATTGTCCTTGGTAAAATAGAGGGTCAGAGAAAAAAGAGAAAGAATGCTATTCTTCAGGCTGGGTTACTAGAGAAGCAAAATCAATCACAAATCAAACCAAACACACTGCCATCAAGTTGATTCTGACTAATAGCAGCCCTGTAGGACAGAGTAGAACTGTCCCTTAGGGTTTCCAAGGTTGTAAATCTTTATAGAAGTAGACTGTCTCTCCCGGAAGGTTCTAACTGCTGACCTTTTGCTTAGCAACTGAGTGCTTTAACCACTGTTCCACCAGAGCTCCAAAAATAACCAGATATGAAAAAAAGGGCTCCTGAGGTTGTAAATGCTGCAAGTCTCCAGTCTTTGGGTTAGATGGTAGGCTGGAGGCCTCTCCTGACTCACATAGCTGCTGCAGCTGATAAATCCAAGATCTGCTGGTAAGATGGCTATCTGGCTCACCAGCTTCATAAGCAAACAAATCTCAAGATCATTAGGCACATGGCAGGCCACTGGCTCATGAACTAAAGTGCAGATGATGACAACCAGATGCAAGATCCAGATAAAGCAAAAAGCCAGAGAGTTTTGCCAGGATGTGCATCTGTTAGAAGCAGCCCAGTACCCTGAGAAAACTCTCTTTCAACTGATTTGTTGCTCATAGCAAATCTCATTGTGGGGGTGATTACATTATATCAGTTCTCATCATGAGGGATGACTGGAATATACTTGATAAACCACAGGGAATCATGGCGAACAACGTTGACACACAACCTTAACTATCACAATTCTCAGCAAGATGGTTTGACACAGTTGCTGCAGTAGGCTCCAACATACCTACTACTGCTCTGACAAAATCAAAAAACTTACTGCCATCAAGTCAATTCAACCTCATAGTGATGCTGTAGGATAGAGTAGACCTGCACCATAGGATTTCCAAGGCTGTAAATCTATGGAAGCAGACTACCTCATCTTTATTCCATGGAGAAGCTGGTTGGTTTGAACTGTCAATATTTTTAGTAGCTGAATCTTTTAACAAGTATGCCACCAGGACCCCTGAGGAGGGCACAAAACAGGGCAATGTTTTTGTTGTTGTTGTTGTTGTTGTTGTGCATAAGGACACTAGGAGTTGGCACTGACTCAAAGGCACTTATGATAATAACCACAATACACCTCATCTCTGCCATTTTGTTTTTAGTGGTGGCTAACATGTTGTGGGGATGTTGGAAACTGCCACCAGTATAGCAGTGGGATCACCCATACTGAGAAGGTTGTAATTGAGCTTCCAGACTCAGACTGACTAGGAGGAAAGGCCTTGTGATCTACTTCTGAAAATTGGACAGAGAAAATCTTATGGATCACAACAAAGTATTTCCTGGAACTGGGAGATGAGCCCCCTAGGCTGGAAAACACTACACAGCAGCCACAACAGTGAACTACAACATGTCAGCAGTGATGCAAGACTGGACAATGTTTCCACATACTGTATGTAAGGTTTCCATGAATCAGAGGCACTTCTAAGGAAACGTCAGACAGCAATGTCCCTATCTTTGAGGTACTTAAGAAATGTAGCATATTCAAAAGTGGTTTTTTCCCCACCTATCTTTTTCTTGTACTATTAAGGTCAATCATCACAGTTCTAACAGAAATATAGCTATAAAGTTATGGCTGAGATACTTTTCAAATAGAAAATTTTGCTATAATATCTTTTCAAAACTAACTCAGTGAGTTTGAAAGTTGGAACATATATTAGAAGAGAAGTTTTAAGTAGCTAGCAATATATTTTAACTAGGACAGTTTTAAGCACGGTAGATATTAGAGTAACCAAAGTAGCACAAAATTCTGACTATTTTTCTTTTATTGGTCCTGAAGGGAGGGAGCAGGGGAAATCGCCTTTAAAAGTAGAGAGCAGCTGAAACATATCAGGTATATCTTGTATTAAAATGATCTATTATACTGCCAAGAAACTGGCAACCTTGAATTGCTGTTCAGATTTGTTGTAGTTAATAATCCTGAGTGTTATAGGGTCATCTTTGAAACATATTAACTGTACTACACTATTAAATTTCGATAGATGAAATGTGGGTTATTATGGTTGAAGAATAAGGGTCTATGAGCATTTGGGGGGTAATTTGCTTCCTCTCTGCATGATTTATATGTATGTGCAGAGATAACTTAATCCACAAGAGATGAGCAAGTAATTTATTTCCAACCATTGAAGTAAAACTGGACGATAATTTATAGGAATTTTAATGGAATACCGAAGCCAAGGCAAATATGACATTGAATGATACAGAAATCTTGTCACTGAACTGTTTATCTTTGGGACATTTGCAAATTTTTTTGTTGCAAAGCCAGATTTTCCTTTTCACTTGTATAAATGCACCCACTCACATACATAGAATACACACATTCACTTCTCATGATTTTTTTTTCTTTTTTTACTTAAATGGCATATATATAATTTCCATGTTTTAAAAGAAAATATCAGTAGAACGTATAAACAACAGATTTCATTCCATGAAGAGTATGATTTTCTTTTCTTTTCTACTGAGGTTGTGAGAGAATTTTACTCAATGTATTTTAAAAACATTTTTTTAAGAGTGTCAATTTGTTTCCTCTAAAAAATGATTATGAGATTTTCCCATTTTCTTTCCTTTAGTTATTAATCTTTCTGTAAAATTGTAATCAGAAAAATAGAACACAAATTTAATACATAATTAAATATGTTTGGGAAAAAAAAAAAATTTCCAATATAGCCACTCAATTAGTTATACAAAAACAATGTAATTAAAAAGTTGATTATCTAAATGTTGTAGAACACTGTAAAGTATTTGTGACAGCTTAAACCAATTAAAATATGTATTCATAATTTAACACTATCTAGTTCTTTAAGGGAGCTCTGGTAGTATAGTACCTAAGGCACTTGACTGCTAACCAGAAGGCTGGCGGTTCAAACCCACCAGACATTCCTCCGAAGGAAGATTGGACAATCTGCTTCCGTAGTGATACTGCCTCAGAAACCCAAGGAGGGGTCGCTATGAGTCGGGTCTGACTTGACAGCACATAACAACAACAACAACAACAGTTCTTTAAGTTAGATAACATAACTTTTAATTTTATCAGCAATCTTATTTCCAAAGAACATATATTGACCTTCTGAAATTGTTTCACTGTTGTTTACTTTTTTAAATTTATTATACAATAAATATGTCTTTCTTTGGATTAAATAATGCTATCTTGTACTGGTGCCAACAACCAGGAAGTAAAGCCACTAGAGCCTAATTTCCCTACAGATTACAACTCAAAGTTCTGGACAAATACAATGAGCAACTCCTCAAAACTCTGAAAAATACAGGCAGATTAAAAGGGAAGTCAAATTAGAAGTAGTACTAGTAAAGCAGGAAGTCCCTCTCTCCCACATTATATTTGAGTTAGGATGGATTTGAGTATTAGAAAGCAGACATGAACAGCAAAATTCCAGGAAAAAACTTTTTTTTTTTTTT
>NW_006922262.1:788181-800242 GCF_000298275.1 Orycteropus afer afer | reverse complement strand
AAAAAAAAAGAAAAAGAAAATGTGTCATTAAAATTTCCAACAATTATATTTGAATTGTCAGTTTCTCCCTTCAGTTTTCTCTGTGTTTGGTTTATATATTTTGGTGCTCAGTTGTTAGGTTCAAATATGCTTATAATTGTTATGCATTTCTAGTGGATTTATATTTTTGTAATTATCAAATGTCCTTTTCTATCTCTAGTGACTTTTTGTGTTTATTAACAGAGTATTATTCATTTATTTTAGCATACTACATATTTTTTTTTTATTCTTTCACTTTTAATTTATTTTTATATTTGTGTGAATCCTATAGACAGAATATAATTTTATCTTTTTCTAAAATCCAAAATGGTAATTTTTGTTTTTCAGTTAAATTGTTTAATCCATTAATAATCAATGGATATGATGGCATTTTGATATGTTAGCTCTGCTAATCTGCTTTTCACTTAATACAAGTCTCTTTTTTTTAATTATTTCTTTGTTTTTTTCTTTACTGTCTTTTAAAGTGCATTTTTTCTAACATAATATTTAATTTCTTTATTATTTGTACTTACATATTTTGAATTTTATTTTGTACTAGAAATTACAATATACATCTTCATTTATTTAAATCTGCTTCAAATTTGCATTTGTTTAATTCTATTAACATATAGAAATATATGAATTCTACCTCCCTTTGTGTGTTATTATTTTGTCTGTACTTGTTACAAGCATATATATAATTTTATAATTATTACCTTATGTACAATTATTATATGAGCACTCCGGTGGTGTAACACCTAAGACATTTGATCACTAACCAGAAGGCTGTTGGTTCAAACTCACTGGCCACTCCTCAGAAGGAAGACTGGGCAATCTACTTCTGTAGTGATACCATTTTGGAAACCCAAGAAGAGGTCACGATGAATCAAAATTGACTTGATGGTAGTGAGTGAAATACTTTACATATAATAATAGTTATAAAAAGTAATAAAATAATTTTATAACTATTATTTGATATAAATTTTATTATAAAGATTTGAGCTTTTATTGTATGTGTCTTGGAGAGATATCAAACATTAGTAGTCTGTCCCTCTTGGGATGCAATCATACCTTAAGCCTGGAAGCTGTGGAGAGAGCAAGTGCTCATCAGAGTAGAGATCCCTAAATTGTTTCTACTAGAGGTGGCTTTGAGGCAATAGTTCTTGAATCAAGTTTCACAGTCTCACATTGTTCTTACCAAGAATATCAACTGATATTCTGAAATTAATGCTTCTGAATTTGCTATATACCTTTCAGATATCTTAAAAATTTAATATTCATAATTTTTCCTGTCAAATAACTATTTACTGAAGAAAGAACCTACCATACTATTTAATCCACTATTCCAGAGGTTATCCCCCTTTCCTTTAAGTGTTTTATTTATTTTTATTGAAAACTAAATTTTTAATAAGAAAATAAAGTATTTACAATTAAAAACACCTGCCAGGCCCATTCACTCACTCTACCCAAAAGGAAATTACTACTGCTTTTTCAGTACTCTGCTAGGAACTGTTTTTTATAGTCATTGAAGTGTCTACATTAGAACAATGTAAAGACAGACAGACTTTATGTTGTTTAGGTTATGTATGTTATAGTTTTACAAACTTAGTTTACACTAACCCACTAAAGTGTACCTTACATAAACCCATTGCCATCTTGTCGATTCTGACTCACAGTGACCTCCCATTCTGTTTCCAAAGTGATAAATCTTTACTGAAGTAGATTTCCTCATCTAACTTCCACAGAGTGGCGGTTGGGTTTAAACTGCCAACCTTCTGCATAGTAGTCAAATGCCTTAGAGACTGTGTTACTAGAGTGACTTATAGTTTATATAGATATAAATTATTATTCAAGATGTATTTATCACTAAATCATTATAATTACTACCTAAGGTTCAACTAAACGTTTGTGTATAACTTATTTAACCAATCCCCAAAATAAATTTCAAAAATATTAAATTATGTCTAGATTTTATGTTGTTATCTACACTTCCTGTTAATAAGGTCACTGTCAGTTTGTCATACTGTGATGGCTTCTGTGTTTCTGTGATGTTGGAGACTATACCACCAGTATTTCAAATATCAGCAGGTTCACCCATCCATGATGGACTGGTTTCAGTGGAGCTTCCAGACTAAGACAGACTCAGAAGAATGAAGGGGCCATCCACTTCTCAAAGTATTGACCAGTGAAAACCTTATGAATGTTGTTGTTGTTGTTGTTATGTGCTGTCGAGTCGGCCCCGACTCATAGCGACCCCTCCTTGGGTTTCCGAGGCAGTATCACTATGGAAGTAGGATTGCCCAACCATAGCAGTGAAATACTATCTTACATATTACTGTAAAACTTAATTAATAGCTTTGAAACATTGTCCAACATAGTGCTGGAAGGTGAGCCCCTCATGTGGGAAGGTACTCAAAATATGACTGGTTAAGTGCTGACTCTTCAGAGTAGAGCCGATCTTAATGATGTGGATGGAGTAAAACTCTTGGGACCCCCATTTGCTGATGTGGCATAACTCTAAATGAGAAGAAACAGCTCTAAACATCCAATAATAATCATGACATGAAGTGTACAAAGTTTGAATCTAGGAAAATTGGAAGTTGTCAAAAAAGAAAAGCAATGCATAAAGATCAACATCCTAGGCCTTAATGATATAAAATGAACTGGTTCTGGCCACTTTGAATGACACAATCATATGATCTATAATGCCAGGAATGACAAATTAAAGAGGAATGACATAGCATTCATCATCATAAAGTATGTTTCAAGGTCTATCCTGAAGTACAATGTTGTCAATGATAAGATAATATCCATATGCCTCCAAGAAAGACCAGTTAATATTAATATGATTCCAATTTATGCACCAACTACCAAAGCGAAAGATAAGGAAATTGAAGATTTTCCCAATTTCTGCAGTCTGAAATTTACCAGACATGGAATCAAGATGTGGTGATTATCACTTATGATTGGGATGCAAAAATTGGAAACAAAGAAGAATCACCGATTGTGTGTGTAGTTGGAAAATACGGCCCTGGTGATAGAAATAATGCTAGAGATCACATGATAGAATTTCACAAGACCAATGACTTCTTAATTGCAAATACATTTTTTTTCAGCAACACAAAGGGCTATACATGTGTAATTTACCAGATAGAATGCATAGGAATCAGATTGACTACATTTGTGGAAAGAGGCAATGGAGAAGCTCAATATCTTCAACCAAAACAAGACCAGGAGCTGACTCTGGAACAGCTCATCAACTGCTCATATGCAAGTTTACATAGAAGCTGAAGACAATTAAAACAAGTCCACCAAGAGCCAAAATATGACCTTGATAATATCCCTCCTGAATTTAAAGACCATCTAAAGAATAGACTTGATGCATTGAATACTGATGACTGAAAACCAGAGGAATTGTGGGATGATATCAACAACATCATCTGTGAAAAAAAGCAAAATGTCATTAAAAAGACAGGAAAGGAAGAAAAGGCCAAAATGGATGTCAGAAGAGACTCTGAAATTGGCCCTTGAATGGAGAGCAGCTAAAGCAAATAGAAGAAATGACAAGATGAAAAAGCTGAACTGGAGTTATTAAAGAGTAGCCTGAGAAGACAAAGTCAATTATTGTAATGATATGTACAAAGACCTGGAGTTAGAAAACCAAAAGAGAAGAACATGCTTGACATATCTCAAGCTGACAGAACTGGAGAAAAAAAAAATATGCCTTGAATTGCAATACTGAAAGATTCTTTAGGTAAAATATGAAATGATGAATCAACCATCAAAAGAAGATGGAATGAATACACAGAGTCAGTGTACCAGAAAGAATTAGTTGAGGTCCATCCACTTCAGAAGGTGGCACATGACCAAGAACAAATGGTATTGAGGGAAGAAGTCAAAACCGCACTAAAGAAATTGGTGAAGAACAAAGTTCCAGGAATTGACAGATTACCCACTGAGATATTTCAACAAACATGTCCCACTGGAGGCACACACTTGTCTATGCCAAGAGATTTGGAAGACAGTTACCTGGCCAATTGACTGGAAGAGATCCATATCTGTACCCATTACACAGAAATGTGATTCCACAGAATGTGAAAATTATCGAGCAATACCATTAATATCACATGCAAGTAAAATCTTTCTGAAGATAATTAAAAAATGTTGAGAGAGTATGTTGAGAGAGATCTTCCAGGACTGCAAGCTAGATTCAGAAGAGGAGATAGAATGAGAGCTATCATTGCTGATGTCATATGGATCTTGGCTGAAAGCAAAGAATACTAGAAATATATTTACTTGTGTTTTATTGACTGTGCATAACCATTTGATTGTGTGGATCATAACAAAGTATGGATAACATTTAGAAGAATGGGAATTCCAGAGCACTTAACTGTGCTCATGAGGAACCTATGCGTAGACCACAAGGTTGTCATTCAAACAGAACAAAGGGACACTGCATAGTTTAAATTCAGGAAGGGAGTGTATCAAGGTTGTATCCTTTCACCACACTTACACAATCTGGATGCTGAGCAAATAACCCAAGAAGCTGGACTATATGAAGAAGAGAGTGGCATCAGAATTGGAGGAAGACTCATAACCTGCGATATGCAGATGACACAACTTTGCTTCCTGAAAATGAGGATGACTTGAAGCACTTACTGATGAAAGTTAAAGACTACAGTCTGCAGTATGGATTACATCTCAATATAAATTGTCATTTCATCACAAGAAATGAAGAAAATATTGAAGTTGTAAAAGATTTCATATTACTTGGTTCCTCAATCAACAACAATGGAAGTAGCCATCAAGATATCAGACAACATATTGCACTGGGCAAATCTGCTGCAAATGACCTCTTTCAAGTGCTGAAGAGCAAAGATGTCCTTTGAAGACTAAGGTGCACCAAACCCAAGCCATGGTATGTTCAATTGCCTCATATACATGCAAGAGCTGGACAATGAATAAGGAAGACCAAAGAAGAGTTGATGCTTTTGATTTGTGGTGTTGGCAAAGCATACTGAAAGAACCTGGACTGGAAGAATATCTAACAAACCTGCCCTGGAAGAAGTGCATCTGGAATTCTTCTTGGAAGCAAGAATAGCCAGACTTCATTTGACCTACTTTGGTTATGTTGTCAAAAAAGACCATTCCCTGCAGAAAGAAATCATGCTTGGTAAAGTGGAGGGTCAATGAAAAAGGTGAAGTCCTTCAACAAGATGGATTGACACAGTGGCTTTATCAGGTATAGCAAGTATTGTGAGGCTGACACAGAACCAGGCAGTTTCATTCTGTTGTACCTAGGGTCCCTATGAGGCAGATCTAAGTTGATGCCACTTAACAACAACAACATATACACTTCTTGTGAACATATTAAATTGTTTCTTTGTATAATGGTAAAGAATAAATTCATAGACTAGGAAAAATAGCAAGGTTAAAATTCACCAGAGAAAGCAATAGAATAATAACTTAGATTGCAAGTAAAAACACAAACATAAAACAATCAAAATATTATGAAGAATATAAACTAAAATGTGTATAATAGATAATTAGCATATCAAAATAAGAAAAATGAAAAGAAACAATAATTTGGAAGATAAATGATAATAAAATAAATTAAAATAATAACTTCACTGAGCTAATTTAAATATTTCTGTGGGCAGTTTAGAACAAGCAACCATAATTCAAACAAAATAAATGAGAAAACCATAACCCTAGACATAGAGCAGCTCTGGTGGCATAGTGCCTAAGGCATTTGATTGCTAACCAGAAGGCTGGCTATTCAAACCCACCAGCCACTCCTCAGTAGGAAGATTGGGCAATCTACTTCCGTCGTGATACTTCCTCGGAAACACTAGGAGGGGTCGCTGTGAGTCGGATCTGAGTCATCGGCAGTGAGTTTGGCTTTGGTTTTAGACACAAATTGTTAGCTTTTTAATCGCAAAGGAAAAATTTATCATCTATCTATCTATCTAGTTTAATTTGGTTTGTTAATATTTAATTTGCATAAATGCTCTTAAAATAAACTGGTCTATAATTTCCTTTTTCTTTATAATGTTACTACATTTATAAATAGTTAATAAAATACTATGGAAAAGAATTTTCATAAATAATGTAACTGTGTATCTTTTTGTCATCCATCTGAAATATAGCCCATGTTTTTTTCCTGTATCTCAACATCTTGAAATTGATTATTTTGTGGAAATATTTTATTGCTCTTTAACTTTATTATTATGAAGAATTTCAAAAATGTGCAACAGAAGTAGACTAGTATAAGAACTTTCCCTGCACCCCTTTTCATGCACCTTTAATGAGCATCACATCATATTCAATCTTAATACATACTTATATGTCACTAATTTTTTACCAGCAGTCCTGCCCTATTATTTTAGTTTGAAGCAAATTCCAGACAAATACATAATTTAATTTCATTTATAAATACATATTTAAGGTTTTATAAGCTCCCATTTTCTATCTTTTCTTACCCACTATCTTTCTTTTCTCTTTTGCCAGCTATTTTGTCTCTGAAACAAGTTAACAATGTAGAACTTCTATATTCTAGAAGTGTGATTTTTTTTCCAGGAGTTCTGTTGACTTATTTTGCCCATTCCTGTAAACTGGGAGCTAAATTTAGAGACTTTATCAGATACAGGTCTGATACATGCCGAGCATATGTCATCAGGTACTTCCAATTTTGTTATACCAGCAAGAATTCATTGTCTATATTTCTTTATAAGGAGTTCTGGTGACACAGTGCATAAACATTTGACTGCTAACCAGGTTGGCAGTTCAAACCCTTCAGCTGCTTCAGAGGAGGGAGATGAAGCAATTAACTTCCTTAAAGATTTATACCCTTGGAGACATGATGAGGGTTGCTGTGAATCAGAATCGACTCAATGGCACTGGGTTATATATATTTATTTATGAAATATTATCTTCCATCACAGTATTTTTGAACTATTGACCTAATTATCAAGTATGAAGTTGATAATTTAAACTTTTAAATTATAAATAAGATTTTAAATTAATAATTTACTAGAATTTGATTACTGTCAATTTCCATTATTTCATTTGTGATAAAAGAATGGTGATATTGTAATTCTATCCTTAGATAATTAGTACACCATTTATTAGCTGAAGTACTGCTATAAAGAAATCCTTTCCACCATCAAATATTTGGTCATTTTGGATTATACACAGAAATATAATAAATGTTTATTACATCCCTTAATGTACTAATATTAATAATAATGAGTTGATTGCCTGGTATTGAAAGGTGGCCAAGTAAGTTGAATTGTATTTTGAGCATCATTATAAATTTAGAGATGTAAATATATTGGAATGTTTCAATCTACTGTGATAATTTTTATTTAATTTTTAATTTTTATTGAAATATATGCAGCAGAACAGAACATATACAGATTCAACAGTTTCTATATGTCCAATTCAGTTTGTTTTGATCATATTCCTCAACTTGTGAAATAATTCTCATTCTCTTTTTCTGAGTTGTTCCTCTTCTATTAACATAAACTCACTGTTCCCTAAGCTTCCTATTTGAGTTTTTGAGTTGCCGTTGTCAATTTGATCCCATAAAGGTAATTCTTCTAAAGAACATTATGCTCCAGGGAAACATGTTTAAAAATTAAGCTAACCTCTTGTTAACTTTTCAGGGGAAAGATTGGGCAATGACTTTAAAGGAGACTTAAAAGGATAAATTTGGTTTAAGCTTGAAAGTTTAAAGATAATCCCAGAGAAACAGTTTAGTGGTTAATCCAGCCTCAATGGCTCCAGAAAGTATGAATGAATTGCATCAGAATTTGTATTTCTGTTCCACAATTTTTCCTCTTCTGGAAAGAATTTTCTACAGAATCTTTGATCAAAATGCTCAGTATTGGTAGTCAAGTAATATCCAGTGCTTCTGACCTCATGGCACAGAGGTAGTATTCATGGAAACAAGTGGCCACACATCCCATTTCCTCCACCAATTCCTGACTCTCTTTTTTTCCCTTTTGCGCCAGGTGAAGAGAAAACAGTAACTTGCATGACCATTTGCAAGCCTCTAAGACCCCAGGTACTACACAATGAACCAGGAGGTAGCACAGAAATCATCATGATATTAGGTCAAATAACTGGGATGTCCCATGATATGATTTATCTTAAGAAAACAACAACAACAAAAAAAAAAAAAAAAACCATGAGTTTTCTGCTGTACACAGGAACCTCAACAGCTACTTTGTATTGTTTGTATTATAAATATGTGTGTGTATGCATAAAACAAACAAAAAAAAAAAAACCTCACTACTGTCCAGTAGATTCTGACTCATAGTAACCCCCTTTCAGTTTCTGAGGTAGTAAATCTTTACAGAAATGGATTGTCCAGTCTTCCTTTCATGGAGTGCCTGGTGGTTTGAACCACCAACCTTCTGATTAACAGTCAAATGCCTTACGCTCTGTGCCACCATGGCTTGCTCGTTTTCTCTCTATATATATGTGTGTATATATCACAATATTTGCTGATTAAACTTTTTTACAAGTGTACAATTAGTTGGCATCAAATCCACTAATAGGATGTGCAACTTTGGCCCTTAATCAACATTTTTCCATCACCATAAACTAAAACTTGAAACTCAGTGATCCATCAGCAACTACTCCCTTCCTACCTCTCTCTCAAACCTGGTAACCACTAATAGGCTTTGTCCTGTTCTTGTCTGTTTTCTAAGTGAGGTCATACAATCTTTGTACTTCTGTGATTGATTTATTTCACTCAGCATACTTTCTTCAAGTTCTATCCATGGAAAACTGTTGCATGTTAATTGATTGAAAGGTTTAATATTGTTAAGATGTCCTTATTATACAAAATGACCTACAGATTCAACACAACTTGGATCAAAATGCCACAGCCTTCTTTATATAAATGGGGAAACCAATCCTCAATTTTATCTGAAGTGGTAAGAAGCTCCAAATAGTTACAACATTTTCAAATGAGAGTGGCAATGTAAGGGGACTCATAATTCTTCATTTCAAAATATAATATACAACTATAGAAATCAATACAGCCTGCTACTGGTATAATAATAGACATAGTTACTAATGGGATAGAATTGAGAGTCCAGAAATAAACTCATATGTCTATGGTCAACAGATTTTTGACAGGGGTAGTAAGTCCATTTGATGGTGAATGAAGAATCTCTTCAATAAGTGGTGTTGGGAAAATTGGATTTTCACACATAGAAAAATGAAACAGAATCAATGACTTACACCATACACCAAAACAAATTCAAGATGAATTGAGAAACTAAATGTGAAAACTAGCATCATAAAATTCTTAAAAGAATATGCAAGGGTGAAGCTGTCCAGTCTAGATTTAATGATGGATTGTCTAATATAATAACAAAAGCATGAACAGCAAAAGACAAAATAAATAAATGGGACTTCATAAAAACAAAAACTTTTGTTTAGCAAAAGATTTTACAAAAAAAATTGAAAGGACTAGCTACCAAGTGGAAGAATTTATTCAGAAACCATACATATGAGAAGATGCTAATAACCAGAATACATATATAAGTTTGACTTCAACAAAGACAAATAACTCAATCAAAAATGACCAAAGTACTTGAATAGACATTTCAAGAAAGAGGACATTAAAAAGCCAACCAAATACATAAAAAGATACTTAAGGTCATTATACATAAAAAGATGCTTAAGGTCATTAGCTATATTGGAATCAAAACTATAATGAGATACCACTTATCTCTCACTAGGTTGGCTAGGATAAAAATAGATAAAAACTGGAAAATAAGAAACATTGGCAAGTAAGTAGGAAAATTGGAATAATTAACCATTGTTGATGGCAACTGAAAAAGTTATATCTGCTGTAGAAAATAGTGGGGCAGTTCTCAAAAGTACTAAAAATACAACTACTATAAAACCCAGCCATTCCACTGTTAGGAATTGATCCAAGAGACTTGAAGGCAGTGATGTGAACAGACATATGTATGACAATTTTCATTGTAGCACTCTTCATAATTATGTAAAAGTCAGAAGCAACTTAAATGTCCATCAGTATACAAATGGAAAAGCAAACATGGTACATAATACAGTGAAATACTACTCAGCCAAAAAAGAGAAATGAAGCCTTGATACCTTGTGATTATTTTCCAAATGCTCAATATTTTCCCATATATGGAATATTAGATCAAATTAGAGTGGATTGATGCATTCTTAAATAGTACTTATGCTAATTTTTATTTTGATTTCTATTATTATAAGATGTTCCCTGCTCATTTTGTGCATTTCCTAACTAGAGATGAAATAAGCTATTTATACATAGATCCTGGGATTTATCCCGAGGTGTTGGTTTGGGCTTGAAGGGTGACTCATAACTACCACTTAACCATTATTCGGTCACTATGTCTATGTCTTTCAGTGGATGAATTTGGTATAATTATTTTATTATTGTTTGTTTGATTTTAAGGGGAAAGGAGTCACAGATTTATAATGTTACCCTAGTACCCTACTTTATCTATAGATAGATATAGATATATACCAAATATATATATATATATAGATAGATATAGATATAGATATAGTTATATATATATATCTATATATATATCTATATATAGATATATAGATATATAGATATATATATGTATATAGATATATACCAATATATCTATATATATACACACACACATATATAATCAAAAGAGCTCTGGTAGCATAGTGCCTAAGGCACTTGACTGCTAACCAAAAGACTGGTGGTTCAAACTCACAAGCCACTCCTCAGAAGGAAGGTTGGGCAATCTACTTCCATACTGATGTTGTTGGTGTTGTTGTTGTTATGTGCTGTGGAGTTGGCCCTGACTCATAGAGACCCCTCCTTGGGTTTCCGAGGCCGTATCACTACTCTATGAGTAGGGTCCGACTCCACGACACATAACAACAACAACATATATATCAAACAAATTCACTGCCACGAGTTGATTTCAAGTCATAATGACCCCCATTGAGTTTCTGTGGCTATAAATCTTTAGGAAGTATAGTATCCCATCTTCCTTCCACGGAGTGGCTGGTCAAAATTGTCATACATATGTCTGTTCACATGTTTGAATCGCTGACCTTGTGGATAGCAGCCAAATGTCTCATCCACTATGCCACCAGAGCTCGCTTTCTCTCTTTCTCTCTTTCTCTCTTTCTTCTATCTACTTATTTAGTCCCTGAGTGGTGCAAGAAGTTAAGTGCTTGACCACTAGCCAAATGTTAGCTATTTGAACTCATCAAGAGACATTTGGGAAGATAGGCTTAGCAATCTGTTACTGAATGGTCACAGCCTTGAAAGCTGTATGAAGCAGTAATACTCTCTGCACAAGGGGGTCACCATGAGTAAAACTGACTTGACAGCAAATAATAACAACTACAACCAACTTGATTATTACTGGATTTTAATGGATAAGAAATTCAATGAAGGCTGTTAATCATTTTCTCTTTGCTAGACACCAACCCAAAACCAAAAGTTAAGGCTGAGTTGCAGTGACCTTATAGGTTAAGATAAAACTGCCCCAGAGGGTTTCCAATGTTGTAGTCCTTAGGGAAACACATTGATTGATTCGAACCACTGACATTACAGTTAGCAGCTAAGCTGCTTAACCACTGCACCGTCAGGACTCCTTTACCAGATTTCAAACCCACCAAACCAAACCCACTGTCATCCAGTCAATTCCAACCATGGCGACCCTCATTGGGTTTCCAAGGCTGTAAATCTTTACAGAAGTAGATTGCCTCATCTTTCTCCCACGGAACAGCTGGTAGGTTTGAATTGCCAGTCTCCGGTTAGCAAACAAATGCCTTACCTCCTGTGCCACCAGAGCTTCTTACCAGGCATCATCCTCTGTTAATTAAGAGTTCTCACCTCAAAATAGAGGCAAATATATAACCTCATATTTTCATTATAAACATACAGAATACTATGGGCAAAAAATAAGAATTATTCAAAATAAACATGACTTGCTTATAGAAATGTCTTCACCATCATCATGAGAGATTT
>NW_006922262.1:785878-786646 GCF_000298275.1 Orycteropus afer afer | reverse complement strand
TATTTCAGCTTAATTATCTTCTTTTCCTAAATAATATAAATTCTATCTTGAACTAACATTGACATTTCTAATTTTTTTTTGGTGAAATATCTAAATCCCAAATGAGTAATATATGAGTTCATTAAATAATTTGCTGAACATTTATTCAACAGTCATATGCACTATCAGACCTGCCATACACTAATGATTAAAAATTAGGAAAAAATAGAAAACTGAAACATAAAATATATTCTGAAGTTGAAAGTGATTAGTTTCATAGAAGAGTAGATCAATTTTATGTTAGGGCTCATTTAAGTTATTTCTTGTGAATTCAGTTTTTAAAAATTTCATTTCAGATCTTTCCTTTCTGAGGAAATATCACTGAAAGTATTTATTAGTATAACAATAGATTAGAATTTAAATTCATAGAATATATATGAATTTTTAGTAATATATTTTAATACACTAATAATTTTAATTATCAATGTGGTGCTTTTAAGAAGGGTGTTCTCAAATTCATAAAATGGGCATATTCATATCTTTTTTTTATAAACAATGAATGGAATTCTGCTCTTTTTTTTAGTTTGTTACTGTTGGTAAATGTACTGGTTTAAATACAGTTCACACAGACTAGCAAAAATAATATTGAACTTTATAAAGATTGAAATTCTAAAAATCTTTTTATAAAATTATGCTCTTGAGGCGGGGCAAGATGGCGGACTAGGCAGAAGGATTGCACAGACCCTCTTCAACAAAGAAAAGGGAAACCAATTAACACAGACACAGAAG
>NW_006922262.1:747957-773896 GCF_000298275.1 Orycteropus afer afer | reverse complement strand
GTATGAAAAGTGAATTTACTCTGCAAATCTTCACCCAAATCCTAATAAAAAAAAAAAAAAGGAAAAGAAAAATTATGTTGTTGTAAAATATTATGCAACTTTCATTTCCACAATCTATGAAGATTTTGAAGCTAAAACTTTGAACTTCAGCTTAATTTCATATAACTTTCTCTCATGTTACTCGAAGATATGCCATTGAGCTGTTGTAGTCAGTCTGATACATATTTTCTTTTTTACCCCCAATATTGCAACTGAAACTCATTTTTTATTTGACAGTGACTATTAGTGAACCATTATTTTAAAAATATGTCCACACTTACATGGAAATTTCATCTTCAGCCTTTCCTTTTCTCCATCTGTCCAAATCTCATCAATCTAGTACAGGCTTATTTTTAATTAAAGGGCAACAACTTTGCCTCTTGGCATGTGTGTGTTTGAGAGAGTACACATATGTTCAGTGAATTCTAGGGATCTTGTGTCTTTTAACTTTTTTTCACTTGGGCATTGTCTTACCAAAAATAAAAACAAAACTTGAAAGTATTTAAATACCTACTTTGATGTTTATCTACTATTAAATCTGTGCTAAACATAGCCTGTTTCCTAAGAAAATATAAAATATTGAAAAGCCCTTTTGATGTAGACAAGGAAAAACAAAATTTGGAATAAAGCTAACTTTTGAGATTTTAGTTTATAGACAATATATTTATTTTAAAAAGAAATCTTTAAGGAGTAAATATATCAGTATCTGAACGTATATCTTTCGATTCTATTTCATTAGTTTTATGAAAATTGTAATTAATCCTTATGCAAATCAAAGTATGTTACATTTTACTTCATCTTTCTTAACATTACACTTGCTTCTCACTTTTTGACATGGTTGGTTTCCAAAAGAGCAGGTCATTATGTGAAGATTGGCATTATGCAAAAATGAAGGATGATCACATTATTCCCAATTATATTGTAATGTAATTGTCAAATTACATTGTTACCTAACTGAAAACCACTGAGAATCTTGGCCCATACATGTTGACACATGACCTTAACCATCATAACTAGAGTTATTCTTATCTCACACCTCAGTGTGTATCACACCCAGAAGTACATCATTAATGCATAAAGTAATAGTTTAGTAGAATTTTTACTATAGTTGTAAATGTGAAATTTGGATAAGGAGATAGTTGAGACGTAAGGAGTAGATATATTGTATACCCAAAGTGAAAGTAAACGAAAACTCTAATAATAATCTGATTTAAAAGTAAATGATAATGAAAAAAAAAAATCTGAATGAAAAATGGGTTATTTTTTCTCATTGAAATAAATTCTTTAATTTAAAGTTTAGAAATCAGTGGACAGTATAGCATGGTTTGACCAGGAGATTGATAATGAAATTGCTATTGATTCTGGCCTCTTATCTTAGGTACCATATTTTTTTCAAATTTTAAAATATAATAGAGAATTTTGCTAATATGTGCAATAAATAAACTATATTTCCTAACTCTCCACACACACTATTTTTTTTAACTTCTGCCAAAGTTTATGGACTGTGTGTGCAATGAACATAATATTATCATAATTAGCATGATGTTACAACTGGTGAGTATCCCTGGCTGGTACAAACAGTCAAGAGCTTGAAAGATAATCAGAAGTTTGGTGGTTCAAGTCCTCAGAGGTTCCCCATAAGAAATGCTAGGTAGTTTGAGTTTGTTTACTTGTACAGGGTACAAGGTGTTATTCAGCTCTGTTTTTAAATTTTAATATCAGATTGTTTCTTTTATTATTGCTTAATTTTAATATGATGTCTTATGTTGATACAGTTCACTTTATTGTAGAGACAACATTTGATTTCTGAGATATATTCCACACGGTTATGGCATATTGTCACTTTAATGTGCTGTTGGATATGATTTGCCAATATTTTACTGATGATTTTTGTGTCTGTATTCATTTTAAAAATTAGACAACAAAAACTTCATGAGTAGCAGTAAAATACTGTCTAATATACGGCCAGAAGATTAATCCCTCAGGTTGGATATCACTCAAAATAAAAAATAGGGAAAAGCTGCTTATTCGAAGTAGAGACAACCTTAATAACATAGAAGGAGTAAAAGGTTAAGGACTTCCATTTGCTTATATAGCATAACACAAAATGAAGAGGGGAAAAAAAAAAAAAAAAAGCTACCACCACTCATTAATAATCAGAATGTGGAGTGTACATAGCATGAATCTATAAAAATTGGATGTAGTTGAAAATGAAGTGGGATATTAAGATTGATAACCCAGGCTTAGTAAGCTGAAACAAACTACTATTTGGAATTTTGAATTAGATAATTATATGGTCTACTTTAAGTAAGAATGGACAGACTTCCTCTCACCTCCTTTGGTCATGTTGTGAGAAGGGACCATTACCTAGAGAAGGATATCATGCTTGGTAAGGTGGAGGGTCAACAAAAGAGGGGAAAACCTTCAACCAGATGGATTGACATGGTGGCTGTGAAGATGGGCTCAAGTATAGCAAGGATCATGGAGCTGGGGCAGGATCCGGCACTGTTTCATTCTGCTGTGCATAGGGTCGCTATGAGTTAGAAATGACTCGACAACATTTAACAACAATAACAACAAAAACATGGTCTACTTTGCCAGGAAAGACAAATTGAAGAGAAACTGCATTGAATTTATTGCCAAGAAAGGAAATCCAATATTTATCCTGACCTACAAGAATTTCAGTGAAAAGATAATATTGTAAGCCTACAAGGACTTTTAATATAGTCAGTTTGATTATCAAATTTATACACAAGCAGTAATCCAAAGATAAAGAAATTGAAGATTGTTATCACTTCTGCAGTCTGAACTTGATAATATAAGCAATCATGTCCTTTGATAATTATAGGAGATTGGAATGTAAAGTTGGAAACATAGAAGGACTTTGGAAGCTAGAAATATGGCCTTGGTGATAGAAATAATGCCAGTGATAGCATGATGGAATCTTGCAATACCAATAACCTATTTATTGCAGCATTCTTGTCAGAGCAGGAACCCAATAACCAGCTCTGCTTGCCCAGGATTACACCAGTGACCCCACGGATGACTTTGCACAACATCCTGGTGACCAGAGGAACAGCCCCCTCCTTTTCTATCCTCTAGTATCCAGTCCATTGACAGTGCTTTATTACTTTTTTTTTCTTTATCTTTCATCTTAGTTCTTTCCTTCCTCACTTTTCCTTACATTTTGATCCTTCATCATGGTAGTCCACTCCTCATTCTCTGTGGTCAGCACTCCACATTCCTACCCCTCTGTGGAACCCTCTGCCTCTAGTGCAGGCTCTCATGGAGGCCAATATTGCTCCAGTTTTTTTCTTTTTTTTCCTTTTTTTTTTGGCCTTCTTTATCAGTTCTTCTCTCTCTTCTCCCCTTGGTTTTTGACACTTTTTCCTTTTCCATTGTTTCCTTTACTTTTTCTTTCTTTCCCTTTTTGTTTCTGTAATCCAGCTGAAAGAGTACCACATCCCCCACCACCTCAGCAGTTGTATCTCCCATCCCTGACATACCATATTTGGTAGTGTGCGCTCTCATGGAGCAAGTACTACCTTTTTGCCAAGACCATTTTTGGTACTAACAATTGTGTTAGTACCATAACACACATGATTTTTTTTTTCTTTTTCCCTTTTCTGTTTTTCTATACAACAAATATATATATAAACAAATTGACAAAATAAGTGGAAAATTAGAAACCATATAAAAACAACAGATAGAAAATAGAGAAGATTAATATTAAAATTTTAATATAGGCAGCATATTGGATGGACAAAAGAGTAGATTTGAAACATTGGAAGACAGCATTAGTGAAATTGAAGAAAAATTCTGTAATACTATTATGTTGGAGGAATGATCAGGAAATACAACTGAAAAAAAGTGAAGGAAGCCTAAGAATTGTGTAGGACACAATCAAAAGGAATAACTTACACATAATCAGAATCCAGAACAGGAAGAGACAAAAAATTAAATAAAATAATGCACCTAGAAAATAATAAAGTGTTTGAAAATAAAATTTTCCTAATATCCTGAAAGATGGAAAGACATGTTTTCAAAGTAGCTTAAGGAATCCCAATTAAGAGAGACCCTGAAAGAAAATCAGCAGGATATATCCCAGCCAAATTTTCTAAAACCAAAGGCAAAGAAAGAATCCTGAAAGCAGGTTGAGATAAAACAAGAGTTATCTGCACTGGAGAACCAATAAGATTAAGTTCTAATTTTTCAGCAGAACCATGCAGAAAAGAGGGCAATTGAATAATGTAAATAAACCCTTGAAAGAATAAAATTTCTAATCAACAGTGTATATCCAGCAAAATTTTCCCAAAAATTCAATGGCAAAGTTAGGACATTCCCTGATAAATACAAATTAAGGGAATGTGTAAAAAGTAAACTAACCTCATAAGAAATAATGAAGGGTGTTCTTCAGACAAAGAACCAACAACAGGAGACAACAACCAGAGATTAAGACACCCCACAGTATCATACTGAAACCAGCCCATATATATATATATATATATATATACAATTCTGAAAGTAGCAAACCAGAAATGTCAGTTTGTACATTATGGCAACTACAAAGCAAAAGGAGGGAATTAATGATGTAGTTACAGAATGATCAAATGAAAAGGAAGTCAAGATGATATCAAGCTAGAAAGAATGATTTTTAAACTTGGGAATATGATAATTAATTTCAGAGTAACCTCAAGGAAAGTTAATGAGGCTTCATACAAAAACAAAGAAGAAAATTACACACTTACAGTAAACAGTAAAAGAAAACAATGAAGTAAATGATAAGAAAATGCAAAACAAAATTAATTAAAAAAAAAAAAAAAACATACTGAGCACAGGAACCATTAATATCTCTGACAGAAAAATAAAGAATGACAACAGTAAATTCATAACTATTGATAATTGCACTAAATGTAAATGAATTAAATGCACTTTTAAGAGACAAAGAATAGCAGAATGGATAAGAAAATGACCCATCAATATATGCTGAATACAATAGCCACCGATTAGGCACAGACAAATATAAATATAAGCTAAAAACCAAGGATGAGAAAACATATATCAAACAAATGGCAACCAAAATAATGCAAGAATGACAATTAATTTCTGATAAAATAGACTTTAAGATAAAAACCAGCCAAAATGATGAAGAATGACATTTTTAATGATTAAATGTCAATATAATAAGAGCACATAATCATTATAATTATATATTTACCCAAAGAGAAAGCTCCAAAGCACATAAATAAAATTAAACAGAACTGAAAAGGGAAATAAACAACTAAACAAACAAAAAGGTAGGAGACTTTACAGCACCATTTTTGTTGAAGTACAAAATTACTAAACATAAATTCAACAAAATTACAGATCTAAACAACTGACCAACCCAACCAGATTCATAGACACACTCCACTCCACAACAGCACAGTATACAATTTTTTCCTTGTGCACATGGAACTTTCTCCAGAATAGACCATAAGTGAGAACATAAAGCAAACTTTAACAAACTTAAAAACATTGAAATACTGCAAAGTATCTTACTATAAAATTAGAAATCAATCACAAAAAAAACCAAGGGGGGGCGATAAAAATATGGATACTGAATAACACCCTACTTAAAAATGGCAGGCTACACAAGTTCAGTAAGATGGCAGAATAGACAAACAAACTATACAGACCTTCTTCAACAAAGAAAAGAGGAACCGATTAACACAGAAACAGAACATTATCCTGGAGCCCTGAGCTTTGAAAGGAAGGATGCAGAAGTGGACTAAACTCTAACAGGTAGAAGAATCTGCGTAACAACTGCAAAAAGGGAGCCATACAGAGCTTCATATTGTCAGAAATCCTGACAGCTCAGACAGCTTGGATGCTGCCAAGTGGTGATGGGACCTGAGAATTAACCTAAAAACTCATCCTGCTATCCAGGGGCTACATGGAGGACTGCACTGGTGGCTGGTGAATAAAAGGGAAACAGTGAAGAGGGAGACAGGCTGAACTGTGGACTTTTGGCTCTCTGATGGATGCAGCCATGTTGAATGTCTACAACATGTTTGATCATTTTAGATAGTTAAAGTGATAGTATTCTCTCTGAGTCCAGGCACCTAAGAATAGGTTATACTTGCCAGGGACAGAAAGGACATACTGGACACTGAGGACTGGAAAGGTGTAATATTCCCCTTGTTACTCTTACACCCCACATCCTCTTGGTGAAAGGAGGTGCGGCCATCCTTCACTCCCACCAATTTCTGGGCTGGTAAGAATTCTCAAGTCTGTGTGCTCTGAAGGAGTCTGAGTGCCCTGCTTGTCTTTGTCCAGATTTATTTTCTCTTCTTTTTTTTTCTTTTCTTTTCTTTTTTTTCTCTTTTCTTTTCTTTTTAGTTTGTTTGTTTAAAAATTATTATTAGTCCATCCTTTTTATTATTATACTTCATTCTTCTATTCCCAAATTCCAGGTTTTGGCTTTTTCTCTCTTCTTTTTTCCTGGTTCCTAATTTTCTTTTTATTGTTGTTTTCCCCATTCTTTGTTTTGTTTTCCTTTTTGCATTTTTCCCATTTTTCTTCATTATTCTCCTTCTTTACCTTTTTCTCTTACTTTCCACCCCCCTAAATAATGCAGTCCCCCCTCCTTTTTTCTATTCATATTTCTTTTGGGTTTCTAAAGCACTTCTTTAAATATTCTCTCCCATTTATTACCTTTCCTTTTTTTTTTTTCTTTTTCTTTTTTTCTTCACTTTTTCTCTTTTTGGTGGTTGTTCCTATGTGTTTATGGGATGTGTGTTTTTTGTCCTCTCAATTTTACATTTTTGATGGTTTTTCTATTGTTTTATCTGAGTGGAGACAGCAACCATGCCCATATGACCCAACCACACCTGCATCTCCTGCAGCTCCACTTACTGAGTGAGATCCACAACTTCTTTCTGCACCAATTGACCAATGATACAATGATATGACCACCAATAAGAGCCTGACTCACTCTTAACTGCTCTTCACAAACTGTTAAGAGATCTGTGTAGCCACTCTCATTCTCTCGCACACACACTAGGAGACAGGTGGTGAGTGCATGAGTGCTGCCAACTAGTAAATAGAGGAGTGCACTACCCTGCTTACTAAGATACACTTAAGAAAAAATGAAAATCTTAGGTGAATATCTCCAACATACAATCATCAATTGAATATAAATACAACAAACACAGTCACAATATCTCAGAGACAACAAATCATCACAGTCCACAAAAAGAAGCAAGATAAAGCAGTAGATACAAGGGAGCAGGGTACAGACCCAGAGCACATCCCAGAGGAAGAAGTGACATTGGAACTCCCAATAAAGAATTGAAAAGAATTATATAGTGGTATCATCAAGAGATGGAGAGACAGATCAAGGAAAACATTTACAAAATTAAGGAAGACACAGACAAAACCCTAGGACAATTTTAGAAAAAATAAAAGAACAAAATGACAAAATAAATGAAAAATTAGAAATGATACAAAATCTAGACATAGAAATCCAGAAAATTAATACTAAATTTTCAGAAATAGATAGCACATTGAACAGGAAAAGGAGTAGAACTGAATCAGTGGAAAACAGAATTAATGAAATTGAAGACAGATACTTTATGTATGATTGATACATAAAGGATCAATCAGGAAAAAGATCAAAACAAAATTAAGAAAACCTAAGGTTCTTGCAGGATACGATCAAAGGAAATAATGTGTAATTGATTATGTGTAATCAATTTCCAGAACAGGAAGAGGAAAATAAAATCACTGAACACATTGTCCAAGATTTCTTGGAAGAGAACTTCCCTGATATGAAAAATGAGAATATATCCATTCAGGAAGTCAAATGAACTTCAAACAGGATAGACTCCAAAAGAAAATCACCAAGACATATCACCATCAACTCACCAAAACCAAAGACAAAGAAAGAATCCTAAAAGCAACATAAGAAAAATGAAAAGTTACCTACAAAGGCCAATCAATAAGACTGAGCTCTGATTTCTTGGCAGAAGCTATACAGGCAAGAACGCAGTAGGATGGTATATATAGAATCCTGAAAGAGAAAAATTTCCAACCAAAATTATATACCTGGTAATATTGTTCCTCAAATATGATGGTGAAATTAGGACATTTCCAGATAAGCAGAAATTAAGGGAATTTGGTAAAACCAGACCAACCTTACAAGAGATACTAAAGGGAGACCTTTGAACAGAGAACAAATAATAGCAAACAACAACCGACCATTAATACATAAAATGACATAACCCAGAAACCAACCCACTTATGGAAGTATCCAAAGTAAAATAAGCCTACAAGATTGTAAACAGGGAACCAAATACATCAATTGGCAAGTGAAGACAACTACAAACCAAAAAGAAGGCAAAAATAGTGCAGTTACAGAAGTTCTAAATCATGAGGAAGTCAAGAGAGGTTCAAGATAGAATGGACTGCCTGAACTCAGGGAGAAAATTACAAATTACAGTTTCACCTCAAAGAAAAGTGATAAACCTTCACATCCCCATAAAAAATAAGACAAACATAAAATTTAGCAAATAAGGAAAACAGCAATGAAGGAAATGATAACACAATTCATAAACAAAATGAGCTCAGCACACACTATTAAATGGAGCAAAGAAACAAGGAACACCTTGAAAAAACACATTCTCCATGATAGACCATATGTTAGGCCATAAAGTGAGCCTTAATAACTTTAAAAACATTGAAATATTGCAAAGCATCTTCTCAAATCACAATGCTATCAAATTAGAAATCAATAATAGAAAGATCAGTGGAGAAAGAGCAAACATATGGGAACTGAACAACATCTTCCTAAAGAAGGACTGAGTAATAAAAGAAATTTAAAAAATGAAATTAAAAATTCCTTGAATCAAATAAGAATGAAAACAAAGCATACCAAAATCTTTGAGACACAGCAAAAGCAGTGATCAGAAGCCAATTTATAGCAATAAATGTGCAATCAAAAAAGAAGAACCAAAATCAATATCTTTAACCAATGTATCTAATAATTAGAAAAAGAATAGCAAGAAAAGCCTACAGCCACTGGAAGAAAGGAAATAATAAAGATTGCAGCAGAAATGAATGAAACAGAAAATAGAAAGTCAATAGAAAAAAATCAACAAGAATAGAAGTTGGATTTTGGAAGAGATTAGTAGAATTTACAAACCACTGGCAAATTTAACAAAGGAAAAGAAGGAGAGAATTCAAATAACATGAATAATAAATGAATTGGGGAACATCAAAACAGAAACAACTGAAATAAAAAAGATAATAGCAGGAAAAATGTCAGGCTAATAGATTAAATTTTAAAATAAGGTAAAAAAAAAAATACTTGATTCAAGTAAGAATGAAAATACAACATACCCAAATCTTTGGGAAATGGCTAAAGCAGTGCTCAGAGGAACATTTATAGCAATAAGAAGAACATCGCTAAAAAAGAAAGCACCAAAATCAAGACCTTAACCTAGTATTTGCAATTAGAAAAAGACCAGCAAAAAAGTCCTGCAGTCACCAAAAAAAGGGAAATAATGATTTGAGCAAAAGTAAAGAAACAGCAAAGCAATACTAAGAATCAAAAAGACTAGAAATTGTATCTTTGAAAAGATTAATATAATCAACAAATCACTGGAAATTTTAACAAAGACAAAGATTAAGATAACAAAATTAAGAAATGTAGTAGAAAATATCAAAATAGAGCCTACAGGAAGTGGGGGGGAGAGAGAGAGAGAGAGAGGGAGAATTACAGAATGCTCTATGAGTAAAAGTATTCCAAAAAGTTGGAAACCTACAAGAAATGTACAAATTTCTAGAAACACACTACTTACCCAAACTAACATCACCTGGAGTAGAAAATTTGAACAGGCTCATCACAAAAGAAGAGTTAAAATGTGTCATAATAATAATAATGATAATGATAATATTATATAGAAATGTTCTGGTCCAGATAGTTTCATTTGCAACTATAGAGCATTCAGAAAAAAAGCTAATACCAATTCTATTAAAAAATATTTCACAGCATAGAAAAGGACGGAATATTTCTAAAATCATTTTAAGCCAACCTAACCCTGATACCTAAACCAGGCATAGACACAATTGAGAAAGAAAATTATAGACTAGTATCCCTCATGACCACTACTCGTCTGTCAATCTGAAATACTGTGGTAGCTTCTGTGTTGCTGTGAAGCTGGAAGCTGTGCCACTGGTATATCAAATACCAGCAGGGTCATCCATGGTGGACAGGTTTCCGTGGTGCTTCCCAACTAAGACAGGGAAGAAAGACAGGCCATCTACTTCAGAAAAAAAAGAGCCACCAAAAACTGTATAAATAGCTGGGGAACAATGTCTGATATATTACTGGAAGACTTTATGGATAATAGTGAAACATTGTTTGATATAGTACTGGAAGATGTGCCCCTCAAGTTGGAAAGCACTTAAAATACAACTAGGGAAGTGATATGTCCTCAAAATACAGTCAACCATAATGACATGTGGGTGGAGTAAAGGTTTCAGGACATTCATTTGCTGGTAAGTCAAGAATCAGTTTAAGGAAAATAGTTGCAAACTTTCATTAACAGGAACATAGAATGTACAGAATGTGAATGTAGGAAAATTGGAAGTTTTCAAAAATGAAATGGAATGCATGAAGATCAATATATTAGGCCTAAGTTAGCTGAAATGGACTGCTATCTGCCATTTTGAATCCGACAGTTATGTGGTGTACTATGGACAGGAATGAAAAAATTGAAAAGGAATGGCGTCACAATCATCGTAAAAAGAACAATTCAAGATCTATCCTGAAGTACAATGCTGTAAATAATAACATAATTTCCATATGTATACAACGAAGACCAGTTAATTCAAATTTATGAACCTACTACTAAAGGCAAAGATGAAGAAATTGAAGAATTTTACCAACTACTACGGTGAAATGGAAGAAGCATACAATCTGCTTTCAAATTTGTATGAGGCTGTTAAAAATACCATGGCTTGAGTCAGGTTCACCTTAGTCTACAAATTGACATTTTTGCTCTGAAACACTTTAGAGAGGTCTCTTGCAGCAGCTTTGTCCACTGAAGTCTGTCAATTGATTTATTGACTGCTGCTTCCACGAGTGTTGATTGAGGATCCAGGTAAAATGAAATCCCTAAAAACTTCAATTTTTTTTCTCCATTTGTCATGATGTTTCTTATTGGTCCATTTGTGAGGATTTTTTGTTTTCTTTATGTTGAGGTGAAATGCATACTGAAAGTTGAAATCTTTGATCTTCTTCAGCAAGTGTTTCAAGTCAGGTTCACTTTCAGCTAGCAAGGTGATGTCATCTGTATTTTTCAGGTTGTTGATGAGTTTCTTCCAATACTGATGCTATACTCTTCTTCATATAGTTCTACATCTTGGATTATATGTTCAGCATACAAACTGAATAAGTATGGTGAAGGGATAAAATCCAGATGTGCACATGTCCTGATTTGAACCATTCAGCATCCTTTATTCTGTTTGAACTACCTCTTGGTCTATATACAGGTTATTCATGGGCGCATGTAAGTGTTTCTGAAATTCCTATTCTTAGAAATGTTACCCATAATTTGTTGCAATCTACACAACAGACTGTCTTTGCACAATCAATAAAACCCAAATAAATATCTTTCTGGTGTTCTTTCTTTTCAACAAAGGTCCATCTGACAACAACAATGATATCCTTCATTGCACACTCTCTTATGAATCCTCTTTGAATTTCTGGCAGTTCCATATATATGCACTTCTGAAATAGTTTTTGAATTATTTTCAGAAATATTTCTTGTGTTTGATATTAATGATATGGTTCAATGATTTCTATGTTCTGTTAAATCTCCTTTCTTTGGAATGGGCACAAGTGTAGATCTCTTTCAGTTGGTTAACCACATAACTGTCTTCCAAATATCTTGGCATAAAAGAATGAACACTTCCAGTACTGCATCCGTATGTTGAAACATCTCAATTGATATACCAACAATTCCTGGAGCCTTGCTTTTAGCTAATTCCTTTAATGCAGCTTGGATTTCTTCCTTCAGTACTACTGGTTTTTGATCATATGCTACCTCCTGAAATGGTTGAATATCGACAAATTGTTTTTGCTATGGAAACTCTGTATTCCTTCCATCTTCTACTGATGCTTCCTGCATCATTCAGTATTTTGCCCTTAGAATCCTTCAATATAGAACCTGAAAGAATGCATCTTTTCTTCAGTTCTTTCAGCTAGAGAAATGCCATATGTTTAGTGCTAGAGATGCTTGCCTATTTATGCCAAGAACTTTGGAAGATAGCTACCAGCGCAATGGACTAGAAGAGATCTATATTTGTGCCCATTCCAGAGAAAGATGATCCAACAGAATGTGGAAATTATAAGACAATATATTTAATATTTCACACAAATAAAATTTTGATAAATAAATTTAAAAAAAAAATTGCCGCAGTATATTGACAGGGAACTGCCAGAAATTCAAGCCAGATTCAGAAGAAGACATAGAACAAGGGGTATTGTCAAAGTCATATGGTTTTTGGCTGAATGCAAAGAATACAAGAAAGATGTTTACCTGAGATTTATGAACTATGCAAAGATGTTTGGCTGTGTGGATCATAACAAATTATGGATAGCATTGTTAAGAATGGGAATTCCAGGACACATAATTGTGCTCATGAGGTACCTGTACACAGACCTAGAGACTGTCATTCGAATAGTATAAAGGGATAATGTATGGTTTAAAAATCAAGAAACATGTGTGTCAGGGTTGTATACTTTTAGTATATTTATTCAGTCAGTATACTGAACAAATAATCCAAGAAGCTGAAATACATGAAGTAGAATTTAGTATTTGGGTTACAGGATGACTCATTAACAACCTATGATATGTAGATGAACAACCATCCTTGGTAAAAGTGATGATGACTTGATGTATCTACTGGTGAAGATCAAAGACTACAGCCTTCAGTATGGATTATACCTCAACATAAAGAAAACAAAATTCCTTACATCTGATAAGTAACATCATGATAAATGGAGAATAAATTGAAGTTGTTAGGAATTCCATTTTACTTGGATGCACAATCAATGTCTTTGGAAGCAGAAGTCAATAAATCAGATGTCATTCTGCACTGGGCTAATCTGCTGCAAAAGACCTCTTTAAAGTGTTTAAGAGCAGACATGTCTCTTTGAAGACTAAGGTGCACCTGACCCAAGCCATGGTATTTTCAACAGTCTCATATGCATGTGAAAGAGGATCAATGAATAAAAAAGGCTGAAAGAGAATTGATGCACTTGACTTGTAGTGTTGACAAAGAGTACTGAAAATTTCATATTCTGACAGAAGAGGAACAAATTTGCCTTGGAAGAAATACAGTGAATGATCCTCAGATATGAAAATGGGTGTACTTCATCTCATGTAATTTGGTCATGTTGTCAGAAAGGACCAGTCCCTGGAGGAAGATATCATGATTGGTAAAGTAGGTCAGCAAAACAGAGGAAGACTCTCAATGAGATTGGCTGACACAGTGGTTGCGACGATGGGCTCAAGGATACAAATATTATGAGGATGGCACAGGACTGGGCATTGTTTCATTCTGTTGTACATAGAGTTGCTGCAAATTGGTGCCCACTCAGAAGCACCTACAAAAACAATAACAAAGTTAATAGTAATACCCATACACACATTTCTGACTTACGGCATATATTTGTGTCTTCTAAGTATTATTTTTCATGATTATAGCTTAAGGTTTGCCAACTTTGTTGATGTTTCCAATGAACTGAAGTTTGGTTTTGTTGACTCTCATTTTTACATCTGCATTTCATGTATCTCTGTTCTAATCTTTATTATTTGCATTTTATGATCAGTTTGTCATGACTTTGCTTCTCTTTTCTAGTTCCATAAGGTACAAAATTATATTTGTTGCATGCTGTCAAATTATTCTGACTTTTAGTACAACTGCCCCATAAGGTCTCCTAGGCCATGGTCATTATGGAAGCAGATTGTCAAATCTTATCTCCTATATAGCTGCTGGTGGGTTCAAACTGCAGATCTTTTGCTTTGCAAGCAAGAGTTTTAACTATTGTGCCACCAAGGGTGGCTTAAGGTGCAAAGGAACCTTTTTTTTTAATGTAGGCATTTACAAATATAATTTTCCTAAAGAAAACTAATTTTGCTGAATCTTGTAAATTTATCTTTGGTGTTTTTGTTTTCAGTTATCTCAAACTGTTTTGTATTTCCCTAATGATTTCTTCTTTAATCCATTAGTTGTTTGAGGGTGTTTCATTTAACCTCCATGTGTTTGCTAATTTTCCAGTTTTCCTTCTATTTCTAGCTTTATTCCATTGTGGCAGGAGAAGACACATAATATGATTTTAATATTTTTAATTTTAATGGGGATTTGTTTCTGACCTGGTATATGGGTATATGGTCTAACCTTAAGAATGTTCAGTATGTATTTGAAAAAAATCTTTGTATGCCATAGTTTAGTGAAATATCCTGTATATGTCTGCTAGAATTAGTGGGTTTGTGTGTTGCTGTTGTTTTGTGCTATTGAGTCGGACCCAACTCATAGCGACCTCTCTTTGAGTTTCTAAGGCAGTATCACTATGGAAGTAGATTACCCAACCTTCCTTCCAAGAAGTGGATGGTGGGTTTAAACTGCCAGCCTTCTGGTTAGAAATCAAGTGCCTTAGGCACTACACTACCAGAGCTATCTGTTGGTTTGTAGTGTTATTCAAATCTTCCACTGCCTTCTTTATCTTTTGTCTGTATGTACTATCCTTTATTTAAATGAAGTGTTGAAGTCTACAATTATAACTTTACAATTATCCTGTTGTTTGGTGTATATATAATTATAATTATTCTAGTGTCTTGGTAGATTTTTGTATCATTTATGACTCTTTCAGTAATATTTTATGTAAAATCTACTTTATTTGATAGCCATCTTAGCTCTTTTTGTTACATTTTACATGAAATGTATTTTCTATCTTTTCACTCTCCATATTACTATTGATTGAATCATGCCCCAAAATAAATATGTTAAAAGTTTAAGTTCTAGTACCCTGAATGAGACCTTTTTGGAAATAGGGTATTTGAAGATATGTTACCAGTTAGTTTATCCTGAGATCATACTGGCATAAGGTATGTCTTAATTTAGTTTGAGTGGTATAATTATAACAAAGGAGAGACACAGATACAGTGAGAGAGTGAGGAAACCAGAGACTCTTGTGTGTTCTACACACCAAGAACACAGCTGAGTCTCCTTGAAGCTGATAGAGACATGAAAGAAGGAACATTCTCCTAGACCACTTCAAAGAATATGGCAATACTGACACTCTGAATTTGGATTCCTAATCTCCAATACTGTGAGAAAACAATTTGTATTCCTGAAAACTACTGGTATTTTCTTATGACATACCTTGGAAATCACTACCAATTTATTTGTGCTTTTGGATCTAAAGTGAATCTCTAGTAAGTAGCATATAGTTTTATCATGTTTTTGCTTGTTTGCTTTTGTTTTTACTTTATTCAATCCATTCTGTCAATCTCTGTATTTTACTTACTGAGTTTAATCTGTTTACAGTTAATGTGAGTGTTGATAATGTTCTCTGACAGTTTCTCATCTTCTTTTTCTATATGTCTTGTATTAATATTTTTTTCCTCCAGAGTTCTAGTAAGGAGCTCTCATAGCATAGTGGATAAGTCACTTGGCTGCTAACCAGAAGGTCAGTGGTTAAAATCCACCAGATACTCTGAAAAAGAAAGATGGGGTGATATACTTCCATAAAGATTTACAGCCTTAGAAACCCAAGGAAGGTTTCTATGAATTAGAATCTACTCAATGACAATGAGTTTGGTTTTTTTGGGGGAATTTTAGAGTTCTAGTTTTTATTTTGACTGACTTGTTTCTGTTGTTTGAGGTACAGTCTAGTCAGCACTGACTTACAACAACACTTTGTATAACAACAAATCTTTGCCTGATCCTGCACCATTCTTATTATAGTAGGTATATTTGAGCCCATTTTTGCACCCACTCTATCAATCCATATCCATGAAGGTCTTCATCTTTTTCAAAGGTGTAATGCCTAAGGCATTTATTTGATTGCTAACCAGAAGGCCGGTGGTTCAAATCCACCAGACACTTCTCAGAAGGAAGGTGGGAAGGAAGTTTGGGCAATCTAGTCCCGTAGTGATACTGCCTCAGAAACCCAAGGAGGGGTCACTATGAGTGAGATCTGACTCGAGGGCATAAAACAATAGCAACATATTTACATTATATATCTCTCCAGGGACTATTCCCTTCTGATGCCATGTCCAAAGTATGTGAGTTGAAGTCCACCATCTACCCTTCTAGTGAGCACTCTAGCTGCACTTCTTCAAAGACAAATTTGTTCATTCTTCTGGTAGGCATACTGATGTGGAGTCGGATCTGAGTCATAGCGACCCATTTTGGGTTTCTGAGATGGTATCACTATGGAAGTATATTGCCAAACATTAGTCCACAGTATATTCATTATTATTCACTAACACCATAATTCAAATGCATCAATTCTTTGTCTATGTTCCTTTCTCATTTCCAGCTTTCACATGCATATAAGTTAAATTGAAAATATCATGGCTTTTGTCAGGTGCATCTTAGTGACCAAAGTGGCATCTTTGCTTTTTCGCCATTTAAAGAAGTGGTTTGCAGCAAATTTGCCAATGCAATAAGTCATTTTTTTTTCCTTAGCTGCTGCTACCAATGACATTGACAAAAGATAAAAGCAAAATGAAATCCTTGACTTCAACATTTTTTCTGTTTATCAAAATGTAGCATATTGATCCACTTGTGAGAGTTTTTATTTTGTTTATGTTGAGTTTTAATCCACACTGAAAGCTGTAGTTTTTCTGATCTTCATCAGTAAGTACCTCAAGTTAACTTCACTTTCATCAAGCAAGGTTGTGTCATCTGCATATTGGAAGTTACTAATGAATTTTCTCCAATCTTGATGCCATGTTCTTCTTCATATAGTCCAGCTGCTCAGATTATTTTCTCATCATAAAGATTGAATAAATATAATGAGAGTATAGAACACTAACATATAAACTTTTCAAATTTAACTGTATTTCTAGTGCTCCACTTTTAATGGTTACTGTAAAGATTACAGTTGACAATCTTATATTTATACTAATCTGGTTTGAACTAATATCAATTCAGTTCCATTACCATATATTAACTCTGTTTCTATCTACCTCCACCCTTTTTTTTGTTGTTATTGTTATAAAGTACATCTTGAGACACTGCATCAACATTAACATAGATTCATAATTATATGTATTTATCTTTTTCATTATACAATAAAACTAAATTTTATATTCACCTATGCAGCCAACATTACTATATAGAGATCTATATTTCATTGTGTGGTTTTAAGTTACCATCCACTGTTTTCCTCTCTCAACCTAAAGTACATCTTTCAGCAATTTTTATAAGGAAAATTTACTATCAGAGAATTCCTTTTATTTTGTTTTACTGGTAATATATTAATTTTATTATTATTTTTTAATTTCTGAAGGAAAGTTACAATAGATATATAACTATTGGTTGACTTTTTATTTTTCTTTCAATACTTTAAAGATAGTATACCACTGTGTCTGTCCTCCATGATTTCTGATAAGAAATTAGCTCATAATCTTATTGTCATCCCACTGTAAATGATAAGCAGCTTACCTCTTGGTGCATTCAAAATTTCTTTTTGTCTTTGTCTTACCATAATTTGATTCTACAGTGCTTCCTTGTGAATACCTTTGAGTTTATTTTGATTTTTATATACTGTTAGAGTTCAAATAACAGTAATATCTTCCACCTTTTGATAATTCCAAAGAAACTATGTTGAACAATATTCACAATACTCTGTTTTAATGGGTAGTTATTTAATACCATGAGTGATATTTCTTGTAAGTTTGATTTTTTAACCCTTCTGTCCATTCATAAATCACTTTCAAAATTACTTTATTTCATTCACACCTCTTTTGTATTTAATTTTGTATATTGAAATAATAGCCCTTTTTCTGTAATAATATGTTATTCATTTTATTATTTATTACATATATTTGGATATATTTTTCTTTTTTCTAATTAATTTTACCTTGTTAGGTGCCACAGAGTCTGTGCTGACTCATAGTGACTCCCTGTGCAACAGAACAAAACACTTCCCAGTTCTGCACCATCCGAACAATCTTTGCAATGCTTAAGCTCATTGTTGCAGCAAATGTGTAGATCCATTTCAGTGGAGTTCTTCCGTTTTTTAACTCATCTTATACTTTACCAGCATGAAATCCATTTCTAGGGACTGATTCCTTCTGACATCATGGCCAAAGTATGTAAGACAGATTTTGGCCTTTCTCCAATCTAAGGAGCCTTCCTGCTATACTTCTTTCAAGCAGATTTGTTTCTTCTTTTGGCAGTGCATTGTATTTTCAGTATTCTTTGTCAACTCTATAATTCAAATGCATCAATTCTTCTTCAGTCTTCTTTACTCATTTCCCATCTTTCACATGCACATGAGGCTATTAAAAACGCCATGGCTTGTGTCAGCCACTCCTTATTCTTCAAAGTGACATATTTGCTCATTTATATTTAAAGAGGTCTTTTGCATGGTTTTGCCCAGTGCAATATGTCATCTGATTTCTTGACTTTCATGGGCATTGTTTGTGGATCCAAGTAAAATGAAATCCCTGACAAGTTTTACCTTAGCCTTTATTAAATCCTACTGGAAATTACTTAGAATACTGTTGGCATAGAATAAAATATGATTAAAAATCATTTAAACTCTAAGAAAAATATACTATTTCTTCTAAGCAGCCCAGATTATTAGGGACCTTCAAATTGATTTATTGTGATTGAATTATTTCACATATAAGCCACATTTTTTTTTTCATATTCTGCCATAATCAGTGTTATTTTCATGTTCTGGATGGTAACAAGATGGTATCAGCAATTCAGTCATTGTAACCACAATCAATAACATTTTGGCAAAGGAGATATTCATCCCTTCCGGTAACTTTTCTTAGTAATTTTATTGTCAAGAATTGTCATATATTGGAGTTCCAGTAAGATGGCAGAATAACCAGAAAGACTGCACAGATGTTCCTCAACAAAGAAAAGGGGAACCAATTAACACAGATACAGAAGATAATCCTGGACTCCTGAGCCTTGAAGGGAAAGATATAGAAGTGGACTAAACTCCAACTAGCAGAAGAATTTGCATGAAAACATCAAAAAGGAGACATACGGAGCTGTGGTCTGGCAGCAATCCTGACAACACAGATAGCTTGGATATTTCCTGGTGGTGGTAGGACCTAAGAATTAACCAAAAATCAGCCCTGCTAGCCAGAGACTGCATAGAGGACTGCTCTGGTGGCTGGTTAATAAAAGGGGAAGCAGCAAAGAAGAAAGCGGGCTGAGCTGTGGACTTTTGCCTGTCTAGAGGGCATAGCCATTTTGAATGTTTACAAGTTGTTCAAATATTTTGGATATTTAAAGTGACAACATTCTCTCAGATTCCAGGGACTTAAGAACAGGCTCCACTTGCTCAGAACCACAAGGTCATTCCAGATGCAGATGACTGGAAATGTGCGACATTTCTCTTGTTACGCTTATACCCCATGCCCTTTGATAAACAGAGGTGTGGACATCCTTCACTCCACCCACCTTCTGAGCCCGCAAGATTTCCATCCCAGTCTGTGTGCTCAAACAGAGCCTGGGTGCCCTGCCACGTCCTGCTCCATTTTTTTTATTTTTTATTTTTTTCAGTTTTTTAGTTTGTTTGTTTTCATCTGGTTTCAAACTACCATTATTATTATTATTACTTTTGTCCTTTTTACTGTTATTCTTTATTCTTCTCCTCTCAGGTTCTAGTTTTCATCTTTCTTTTTCTTTTCCTTGTTTCTGGTTGCAAATTTTTTCTTTCTTGTGGTTAACCCCTTTCCTTGTTTTTCTTTTGTGTTCTTCCCTTTTTTTTTTTCTTAATTATTCTACTTCTTTACCTTTTTCTCTCTTATTTCCTTATCCCCAGATATTTTGGGATTTTTTTCCCCCTTTTTTCTTTCTTTGTTTACTGTTCTTGTGTGCTTATACAATACTGTGTAAAATACCTTTTTTTTCCATTTGTTTTACTTTTTTGATGGATATTCAATTGTTATTTTTGTTAAACTGAGTGGAAGACAGCAACAGTTCCCAGATGACACAACTACACCCAAAACTCCTGCTGCTTCACTTACTGAGTGAGAGCCACCACTTCCTTCTCCACCAATAGGCCAACCATAAACAACCACTAACAAGAGTCTGTTCACCCTTGGCTACTCTGCACAAAGAGTTAAAAGAGATCTAAAAATAACAATGCCATGATATCTCGGAGACAACAGACCATCGCAGTACACACAAAGATGCATGATAAAGTGGTGGAAACAAGAGAACAGGGTACAGACCCAGAACACATCCCTGAGGAAGAAGAGACTTGCAGATTGGATAAGAAAACAAAAACCATCAATATGCTGTCTACAAGAGACACACCTTGAGACAAAGACAAAAATAGACAAAAAATCAAAGGTTGGAAAATGATATATCAAGCAAATGGCAACTGTAAAAGAGCAGGAGTGGTAATATTAATTTCTGATAAAATTGACTTTAAGACAAAAACCACCATATGAGACAAGGAAGAACATTATATAATGACTAAAGGATCAATTGAACAAGATTATATAACCATAACACATATTTATCGACGTAATGAAAGAGCCACAGAATAAGTAAATCAGACTTTAAACAGTTGAAAAGGCAAATAGATGACTCCACAGTCATAGTAAACTCATCGGCATCAAGTCATATCTGACTCATAGCAACCCCTCCTAGGGTTTCCGAGGCAGTATGACTGCAGAAGTAGATTGCCCAACCTTATTTCTGATTAATGGCTAGTAGGTTTGAACCGCCAGCCTTCTGATTAGCAGTCAAATGCCTTAGACACTATGCTACCAGAGCTCCCACAGTCAAAATAGGAGACATTAATACATCACTTTCAATGAAAGATAAAACAATGGGAAAGAAACTCAACAATGATGCAGAAGAGATTAACAATAAAATCCACCAACTTGACTTACAGATATTTACAGAGCACTTTACCTAACAACAGCACAAAGTACATTCTTTTGCAGTGTACATGGAATATTTTCCATGATAGACCATATATTAGGCCGTAAAACAACCTTCATAAATTTAAAAACATTGAAATACTGCAAAGCGTCTTCCCAGATCACGTTGTTGTTGTGTTGTTACGTGCTATCGAGTCAGCCCTGATTCATAGTGACCCCTCCTTGGGTTTCAAAGACAGTATCATAATGTTATCAAATTAGAAGTCAACAATAGGAAAATCAACAGAAAAGGAGTAAACACATGGAAACTGAACAACACTCTCCTTAAGGAAGACTGGGTAAGAGAAGAAATAAAAATTGAAATTCAAAAATTCCTTGAATCAAATGAGAGTGAAAACACAACATATCAAAACTTTGGGACACAGCAAAAGCAATGATCAGAAACCAATTTATAGCAATAAATACACACATCAAAAAAGAAGAAATAGCCCAAATCAATTATTTAAACCAATATCTCCAACAATTAGAAAAAGAACAGCAAGAAAAGCCTACAGTCACCAGAAGAAAGGAAAAAATCAAGATTCAAGCAGAAATCAATGAAACAAAATAGAAGGGAATTAGAAAAAATCAACAAGACCAGAAGTTGGTTTTTTGAAAAGATCAATAACATTGACAAATCAGTGACAAATTTAACAAAGGAAAAGAGGGAGAGAATACAAATAACATGAATAAGAAATGAAATGAGTGGCATCACAACAGAACCAACTGAAATAAAAAAGATAATATCATGATACCATGAGGAACTGTTTTCAAACAAATTTGAAAATCTGGAATACATGGACAGATTTCTAGAAATACACAACTTACCTAACTAACACAGACTGATGTGGGGAAGGTGAACAGATCCATAACAAAAGAAGAAATTAAACAGGTCACCAAAAAATTACCAACAAAAAAGAGTCCTGGCTTAGACAGTTTCACTGGAGACTTCTACCAAACGTTTTGAGAAGAACTGACACCAGTCCTACTCAAACTATTCCAAACATAGAAAAGGATGGAATCCTCCCTAACCATTTTACAAAAAAAAGCATAACCTTGACATCACTCAAAAGGAAAACTACAGACCAATGTCCCTCATGAATAAAGATGCAAAAATCTTTAACAAAATCCTAGCCAATAGAATCGAACAGCATATCAAGAAAATCAGTCATTATAAACAAGTGGGGTTTATATCAGTTATGCAAGAATGGTTCAACATTAGAAAAATAACGTCATCCACCACATAAAACAAAGAAAAAGAACTGCATGATCATATCAATTGATACAGAAAAGACCTTCAATAAAATCAAACAGCAATTTGTGATCAAAACTCTCAGCAAAATAGGGATAGAGGGGATGTTCCTCAACATAATAAAGGGCATCTATGCAAAACTAACAGCCAACATTATACTCAATGGAGAGAGACTGAAGCCATTCCTCTTAAGAACAGGAACCAGAAAAGGATGCTCTCTATCACCACTTCTATCCAACATTATACTGGTAGTCCTAGGCAGGGCCATAAGGCAAGAAAGGGAAATCAAAGGCATCCAAATTGGTAAGGAAGAAGTCAGACTATCCTTATTTGCTGATGATATGATCCTATACATAGAAAACCCAAGAGATTCTGTCAAATCAACTGGAACTAATTGAGAGATTTAGCATCATGGCAAGATATAAGATCAATGCCCCAAAACCAGTTGGATTCCTCTACATCAGCAAAGAGATGGCTGAAAAAGAAATAAGGAAATCAAAACCATTTACAATAGCTACCAAAAAATAAGATAATTGAGAATAAATCTGACAGGAAACACAAAAGACCTGTACAAAGAAAACTATAAAAACTTACTTCAAGAAACCATAAGAGATCTACATAAATGGAAGGCCATTCCATACGCATAGATAGGCAGATTGAACATTGTGAAAATGTCAACTCTACCCAAAGCAATCTATACATTCAATGCAATCTCAATCCAGATCCCATCAACATTTTTAAGGATATGTAAAAACCAATTGCTAACTTTCTATGGAAAGGAAAGAGACCCTGGAAAAGCAAAGCACTGTTGAAGAAGAAGAACAAAGTTAGAGGTCTCTACACTGCCGGATCTAAAAAAAACAACTATATAGCCACAGTAGCCTAGACTGCCTAGTATTGGTACAATGACAGACACATAGATCAATGGAATAGAATTGAGAAACCAGAAATAGATCTATTGACCTATGGTCAGCTGATCTTCAGCAAAGGGCCAAAATCCATTAAATGGGGAAGAGAATGTTTAATAAGTGGTGCTGGTAAAACTGGAGATTAATTTTCAGAAAAATGAAACAAGATTTGTACCTCACACCATACACAAAAAAGAACTTCAGATAGATCAAAGACTTAAATATGACATCTAAAACTATAGAGTTCCTCAAGGAAAAAAATAGGGGAAATTTAGAGGTCCTAATATATGACATAAACAGACTATCAAGCATAACTCAAAATGTACAGACAGTAGAAGAGAAAACCAATGATTGGGACTTTCTAAAAATTAAATTTTTATGTGCTTCCAAACACTTCTCCAAAAGAGTCAAAACACAACCTACAGATTGGGAAAATATATTTGGTAATGACATATCTGACAAGGGACTTATCTCTAGAATGTATAGAAAACTCCAACACCTCAACAACAAAAAGACAAACAATTCAATTAAAAAAATGGGCAGAAGACATGCATAAACACTTCACCAAGGAGGATATTCAAGTGGCCAACAAACATATGAGGAAATGCTCACAATCATTAGCTATTAGAGAGGTGTAAATTAAAACAACAATGAGATACCATCTTGCTCCAAGGCACAAAATAACAAATGCTGGATAGGATGCGGAGAGATTGGAACTCTCATACACTGCTGGTGTTGGGACTGTAAAATGGTACAACCATTGTGGAAAACAGTATGGTGATTCCTTAAAAAGTTGGAAATAGAAATACCATTTGACCCATCCATTCCATTACTAGGTATATGCCCTAAAGAAGTGAGAGCCATGACAAGAACAGACATAGGCACATCCATGTTCATTGCAGCACTATTTACAATAACCAAGAGATGGTAACAACCTAGGTGTCCATCAACTGAGGAATGGATAACCAAGCTATGGTACATACAGACAATGGAATACTATGCAATGCTAAAGAATAACGTAGAATCTGCAAAACAGCGCATAATGTGGATGAACTTGGAGGACATTATGTTGAGTGAAGTATGTCAATCACGAAAGGACAAATATAGCATTAGTCCATTATTGTAAAAGTCAAAGAAAGGTTTATCTATGGAAGGAAATTTTCCTTGTTGCTTACCAAGGGTGGGAGGGGACAGTATAGAACACTCTTAGATTCGTTGTTGTTGTTAGCTGTCGTCGAGTCGTTTCCAACTCATAGCGACCCCATGCACAGCCGAACGAAACACTACCCAATCCCATGTCAGCTCCATGATCCCTGCTATACTTGAGCCCATCATCACAGCCACCATGTCAATCCATCTCATTGAAGGCCTCCCCCATTTTTGTTGACCCTCCACCTTACCAAGCATGACATCCTTCTCCAGGAAATGGTCCCTTCCGACAATATGACCAAAATAGGTGAGACGAAGTCTGGCCATTCTCAATTCAAGGAGCATTTTGGTTGCACTTCCTCCAGGACAGATCTGTTAGTTTCTTTAGCAGACTATGGTACTTTCAGCATTCTTCACCAGCACCACAACTCAAAAGCATCAACTCTTCTTCGGTCCTCCTTATTCATTGCCCAGCTCTTAAATGCATATGAGGCGATTGGAAATATCATGGCCTGTGTCAGGCGCACCTTAGTCCTCAAGCAAACACCCTTGCTTCTCAGCAATTGAAACAGTTCCTTTGAAGTTGACTTCACCAATGCCAAATGTCATCTAATGTCCTGACTGCTGCTTCCATTGGCTTCATTGTGGAACCAAGCAACTTGAATTCTTTAACAACCTCAATCTTCTCTCCATTTATTGTGACACTATTCATTGGTCCATTTGTGAGGATTTTTGTTTTCTTTATATTGAGAAGTAATCCATACTGCAGACTGTATTCTTCAACCTTCATCAGTAAGTGCCTCAAGTCATCCTCACTTTCATCAAGCAATGTTGTATCGTCTGTGTATCTCAGGTTGTTCATGATTCTTCCTCCAATCCTGATGCCACATTTTTCTTCATATGGTCTAGCTTCTCAGATGATTTGCTCAGCATATAGACTGAATAAGTGTGCGGAAAGGTTACAACCCTGACACACTCCCTTCTTGATTTTAAACCATGTAGTGTTTCCTTGTTCTGTTTGAATGACAGCCTCCTCGTCAAGGTACAGGTTCCTCATGAGTACAATCAAATGTTCGGGAATTCCAATTCTTTTCAATGTTATCCATAATTTGTCATGATCCACACAATCAAATGCCTTTGCACTGTCAATAAAACACAAGTAAACATTTTTCTGGTAATTTTTGCCTTGAGTCAAGATCCATCTGACAGCAACTATGATATCCCTTGTTCTATGTCCTCTTCTGAATCCAGCTTGCACCTCTGGAAGTTCTCTGTCAATATACTACTGCAACTGTTTTTGAATTATCTTCAGTAAGATCTTACTTGCTTGTGATATTAATTATATTGTTCCATACTTTCCACAATCTGTGGGATCACCTTTCTTTGGAATGGGTACAAATACATAT